>NC_059356.1:13717512-13850012 GCF_019703515.2 Myxocyprinus asiaticus | reverse complement strand
AATGTCTTATTTGTTGAATAAGAAATTTGCAGTGTTTGTTGGAGATGAGGTCTCTTCCTCTTCTAAAATTAATTGTGGGGTTCCACAAGGTTCCCCTGGCCAATATTATTTTCTCTTTATATGTTAACTCTTGGTTATGTGATTCGACAACACAACTTTTCAGTGCTATGCAGATGATCTACATTGTGTTTGTCTTTGACTCCCAATGATCTGAGCAGTTTAAAAGTTCATGTACAGCAGATATAAAAGACTGGATGGCATGAAAGTTTCTTCAGTTAAATACTGATAAAACAGAGGTTGCATGAGGAAGTTAGTTCAGTCTCGTTTTTATCAGTTAAGGAACATTTCCAAGTTTAGACATGTCTTGAGTTTTAGGGATACAGAGAAGCTTTTACATGCCTTTATTTCATCTCGCTTGGATTATTGCAATGCCCTGTTGATTTTAAGATTTTAAGGGTTGATTTTAAGATTTTATTAATTACAAGCAAGGCATTTCATGGCTTGGCACCTGAATATTTAACTATTTAACTATTAAAGACCTTACAAAACAGTTAGACCTCTTAGACTTAAGGTAACAGAGCTTTTGTTGCGAAGGCCCTAGGGCTGGACATTATGGACCAAAAATAATTTCTCTGTATTTTTAGGCTGAATGGCGATACACGATATATATCTCGGTATTTTCTACGATGTCAGCTAAAACTTCAGTTGTAAGTCAAAGCCACATGTAAGATGGTACATGAAGCTTGCGTCGCACTTTGTTTCGGGGCAGAAGACTTTTTGGTCTGTAAAGGCTTTGAGGCCGGGGTTACAGCAGCAGCACAAAGTTGAATACATACTGCAGGGAGGTTAATTTATGTTACATGTACACATGGTAGACAAATAAATGAAAGCCTTCATCACCATCATTTACAGCAGGGGTGCTCACACTTCCATACAGTATGTATGTGTATATTATATTATATTATATTATATATATATATATATACACACACACACACACACACACACACACACATTTATCACAATACCAAAATGTCAGTAGTCTTTAGTGAAATGTGATGATTTTTTATACCAGCTTCATTACCACAAGTAATAGCCTAACACTAACTAATTTGTTAATTATAAAATAATTAAGTTCAAGTTATTAATCAACAGTAATCAGTCAATAATAAAATCAAATAAAAGCAATGAATTGAAAAAAATCAAATAAAAAAAAAAAACAATATAGAACAAAAAATAAATAGTGGTGTGAAAAAGTGTTTGCCCCCTTCCTGATTTCTTATTTTTTTGCAAGTATATATATATATATATATATATATATATATATATATATATATATATATATATATATATATATATATATACACACACATATACATACACACACACACACATATACAGTGGTGTGAAAAAGTGTTTGCCCCCTTCCTGATTTCTTATTTTTTTGCATGTTTGTCACACTTAAATGTTTCAGATCATCAAATAAGTTTAAATATTAGTCAAAGATAACACAAGTAAACACAAAATGCAGTTTTTAAATGAAGGTTGTTATTATCAAGGGAAAACAAAATCCAAACCTACATGGCCCTGTGTGAAAGTGATTGCCCCCTAAACCTAATAACTGGTTGGGCCACCCTTAGCAGCAACAACTGCAATCAAGCATTTGCGATAACTTGCAATGAGTCTTTTACAGCGCTGTGGAGGAATTTTGGCCCACTCATCTTTGCAGAATTGTTGTAATTCAGCCACATTGGAGGGTTTTTGAGCACGAACTGCCTTTTTAAGGTCATGCCACAGCATCTCAATAGGATTCAGGTCAGGACTTTGACTAGGCCACTCCAAAGTCTTCATTTTGTTTTTCTTCAGCCATTCAGAGGTGGACTTGCTGGTGTGTTTTGGATCATTGTCCTGCTGCAGAACCAAAGTTCGCTTCAGCTTGAGGTCACGAACAGATGGCCGGACATTCTCCTTCAGGATTTTTTGGTAGACAGCAGAATTCATGGTTCCATTTATCACAGCAAGTCTTCAGGTCCTGAAGCAGCAAAACAGCCCCAGACCATCACACTACCACCACATTTTACTGTTGGTATGATGTTCTTTTTCTGAAATGCGGTGTTACTTTTACACCAGATGTAATGGGACTCACACCTTCCAAAAAGTTCAACTTTTGTCTCGTCAGTCCACAGAGTATTTTCCCAAAAGTCTTGGGGATCATCAAGATGTTTTCTGGCAAAAATGAGATGAGCCTTAATGTTCTTTTTGCTCAGCAGTGGTTTTCGTCTTGGAACTCTGCCATGCAGGCCATTTTTGCCCAGTCTCTTTCTTATGGTGGAGTCATGAACACTGACCTTAACTGAGGCAAGTGAGGCCTGCAGTTCTTTGGATGTTGTTGTGGGGTCTTTTGTGACCTCTTGGATGAGTCATCGCTGCGCTCTTGGGGTAATTTTGATCGGCCGGCCACTCCTGGGAAGGTTCACCACTGTTCCATGTTTTCGCCATTTGTGGATAATGGCTCTCACTGTGGTTCTCTGGAGTCCCAAAGCTTTGGAAATGGCTTTATAACCTTTTCCAGACTGATAGATCTCAATTACTTTCTTTCTCATTTGTTCCTGAATTTCTTTGGATCTCGGCATGATGTCTAGCTTTTGAAGATCTTTTGGTCTACTTCACTTTGTCAGGCAGGTCCTATTTAAGTGATTTCTTGATTGAGAACAGGTGTGGCAGTAATCAGGCCTGGGTGTGGCTAGAGAAATTGAACTCAGGTGTGATAAACCACAGTTATGTTTTAACAGGTGGGGCAAACACTTTTTCACACAGGGCCATGTAGGTTTGGATTTTGTTTTCTCTTAATAATAACAACCTTCATTTAAAAACTGCATTTTGTGTTCACCTGTGTTATCTTTGACTAATATTTAAACTTGTTTGATGATCTGAAACATTTAAGTGTGACAAACATGCAAAAAAATAAGAAATCAGGAAGGGGACAAACACTTTTTCACACCACTGTACATTTCAAATTAAGAAAACAGAGCTTTTTAACAGCTTTAAAAAAATAAATAAAACAGTAATCAAGTATTCAATGAAACATTCAGAATGATCTTGACAAAAAAAATCACTACTGATCTTCCCCATATGAATAATAGTTTAATACTTTTATACTAGAATTATACAAGTTATCCAGCCAAGAGCAGTGAGTGGTTTTGTCATTTTCTTGTGATAGTTGTTTGATTAATATTAAGGATACACTAGACAGCGGCAGGTCTATTAGGTTACATCTAAACTTACAAGTTGTACATTTCTATACGAATCAGCTTTTCCTCCAATTTTTACGTTCACTTTAAACATAACTGTGTTTACATGCCCAAGACGGGCATTTTGGCAGATTTTTTTAAATGTATTTGACCATTTAGGCAAGAGTGTTCTTGGAGCACACGCGCATTTAAAGCGCGCTGCACACACACAAGCCGCCTGTCAGTCAAACAGTGTGCAGCTGTTTTGCTACTCATCTCCAAATAACTGAACCATTGTTTTTCTTTTTACTAACCAGGTCTTTTTCAGCAGTGTGAACCGCCACTATGTCTCCCACAATGTTGCAGGAGAAATTATGAGTGAGTGGGGCCGGGTTTGCCTGCAGACGCAGAGGGAGAGTGGGGGCGGGGTTGTGCTGAGAGAGTGAGAGAGGAGAGATGCAAACATGGCACGGCTTTACGGAAGAAATGGGTTATGTAACGCAACATCAAACTATATCGATATAAACGGTACTGTCTCATCATATATCTCGTTTGAAAATATATCGATATACCTTAAAGTCGATATACTGCCCAGCCCTAGAAGGCCCAACGATTATGGAACAGCCTGCCCTGGTTTATTAGATCTGCTGAATCTGGTTCCGTTTTTAAGTCTGGTTTGTCTTGCTTTTACTACTACTCTGTGAATATGTTTTATTGTGTGTTTGTGATTTCATTTTACATTGAGAAGCAGTTTGTGCCAAGTTGCTAAAAGTTGCTATACAAAAAAAACTTTATTTTTATTATCATTATTATGATAATTTTATAGTATGTAAATATTGCTGTAATTAGGGCTATAGACTTGTCACGATATCATCATTTTCACACCGGTTTTCACATTCAAACCGACTAACACCGGTATTACCGCTGGTTGGAACCTAAGTGGTACTATGGGGTAATTTTCATTAAGCAATAACCTACACAATAACACAAGGCAGCATGATTTCAAACTTTGAGCTTTATTTTATTTATTTATTTTAAATAAAAATTCAAATGAAACTGGAAAAAAATGAAGTGCAATTAAAATGTGTGTTCAGCTTTTTGAAAGATGGCTTTTCAATAGTTGTGAAGAGCAACATCTCTTGCGAACTTCATGGGTTACCAGTCGGGTATTTCGTTGTCTGGGAAAATACATCACTTATTGTGGGTTGTTGCAGGTTTAATGTTGGTGTTTTATTACCTTTCATCCCAGGACACAGTTTAGCTGCTTCGGAAGGGTAATGACTTTGAATGTGTGTGAATAAATTTGTTTTGTTCCCTCCTAGGGCTGCGTGATATCCAAGAAATATGTTCACGATATTTTTATTATTTTATATTATATATATATATATATACACACACACACACACACACACACACACACACACACACACACACACACACACACACACACACACACACACACACACACACACACACACACACACACACACACACACACACACACACACACACACACACACACACACACACACACACACACACACACAGTGCTGAAAACTGCTAGATTGTAAGGTGCGTGAGAAGTGCCCGACAAGACAGCCACATCTATGGCAAGTGCTACAGGAAGTGTGGGGTGAAATGTCACCTGAGTATCTGGACAAACTGACAGCTAGAATGCCAAGAATCTGCAAAGCTGTCATTGCAGCACGTGGAGGATTTTTTGATGAGAACTCTTTGAAATAGTTTATAGAATTACCCATTATGCTTAGCGTGTTCTTCCAATGCGGATGCAACAGATTTCCACTCAGCAGCTTATTCCCATTACCAAGCACTATAATATCACTCACAACAGTCAAAAACGGAAGAACAGTGTATTTACTTAACGTAAATCACTTTCTCACTAATGTCTGTGTTTGGACATTAGGTTTTGACGGCAATCCCGAATAGATGAGAACACAATCACACACACACATTTGCATGGTAAAGTTACTGGACCCTAGCGCTCACTGCATGCACTCTGTATGTGTGTGTGTGTGTGTGTGTGTGTGAGAGAGACAAAGAGAGAGAGAGAGACACATACATACAGCATGCAGAGAGAGAGAATCCATGAATACGATGCGCTAGATTTAAATTGCGTTTCTTGTTGTGCACTTCAATATGAAAACAGCCAAATCCCGGACATTTAGGGAATCTAGAAATCTGACCAGATGCTTTATTAAGGTTTGAAAAAGAGGACATGTCTGTGAAAAGAGGGTGTATGGTCATCATAGTTTCCATTTAAAAATCTTCCAACTTGGGAGTCACGTGACGCCATGCAAGGATCGGACGTGTGAATGGCGAGCTCTGCGCACTTTGCTAGTTTTAACACTTTTAATGACATAAACTGGTGAGATTCGATACACTGTTCCATAACTGTTCTAGGAGGATAATATATCAAAGAAATCAAAATCCTCTGGCTCTGGAGACATTAAAAGACACTTACGTGCTCAAGCTGACGCCCCCAAACCTGGGAGTCGATTTAGTTGGTGAAGTGCGGGAAATGCAGCGAGAGATGCTGAACATGTCGGCAACGCTGATGAAGGTCATTGCTGACTTGGAGGATCTTGCTGTGATACGTCGATCGATCACTGCCATGGTGGCGAAGTTCACTGATGTGATTACAAGAGTGGGGTATGTCGAGAAATGGATCGATTACCTGGAGTCATCGGAGAGGGAATTATCTGCTAATCTGCTAGCGACCAGGGTGGATTTGGAGCATGTCTGGGAGAAGTTGGAGGACATGGAGAACCATAGCCGGTGGAATAATTGTCCGTAACGTCAGAATTCCTGAGGGCGAAGAGGGACAGGATATGGTGAAATTCCTGTATGGGCTCCTTCCGAATCTGCTCGACATAGCATGCCATAACCTGGAAAGAGCGAGCTCACGGGGACAGGCCCTGATCAATTCTGGCCAAAATTCTGAAATCATCCGATAAAGATCTTGTATTACGAGGAGTAAAGGAAGGCTTTCTTGGAAGAACCATAGTAGAGTAACACACCTTCAGGACAGTTTTATGGATGAATCTACATGATCTTTGTGTTTATTCTGCCTATTGGCTGGAGTTTAGATTATCTTTTGAGGGAGGAGGATGTCTTCCCTGTAACGCACATCATTTAGATTGCCTGCAATGACAACAAGCTCAGTCTGATGATGCTATGACACACCGCCCCAGACCATGACGGACCCTCCACCTCCAAATCGAGCCCACCCCAGAGTACAGGCCTCAGTGTAACGCTCATTCCTTCGACGATAAATGCGAGTCAGACCATCACCCCTTGGTGAGACAAAACCGTGACTCGTCAGTGGAGCACTTTTTGCCAGTCCTGTCTGGTCCAACGAAGGTGGGTTTGTGCTTATAGGCGATGTTGTTGCCGGTGATGTCTGGTAAGGACCTGCTTTACAACAGGCCTACAAGCCCTCAGTCCAGCCTCTCTCAGCCTATTGCGGACAGTCTGAGCACTGAGGGAGGGATTGTGCGTTCCTGGTGTAACTCGGGCAGTTGTTGTTGCCATCCTGTACCTGTCCCGCAGGTGTGATATTCGGATGTACCGATCCTGTGCAGGTGTTGTTACACGTGGTCTGCCACTGCAAGTATAATCAGCTGTCCTTCCTGTCTCCTTGTAGCGCTGTCTTAGGTGTTTCACAGTATGGATATTGCAGTTTATTGCCCTCGCCACATCTGCAGTCCGCATGCCTCCATGCAGCATGCCTAAGGCACATTCACGTAGATAAGCAGGGACCCTGGGCATCTTTCTTTTGATGTTTTTTTTTTTTTTTTTTTTTTTTTTTAAGAGTCAGTAGAAATGTCTCTTTAGTGTCCTAAATTTTTATAACTGTGACCTTAATTGCCTACCGTCTGTAAGCTGTTAGTGTCTTAACGACCGTTCCACAGGTGCATGTTCATTAATTGTTTATGGTTCATTGAACAAGCATGGAAACATTGTTTAAACCCTTTACTATAAAGATCTGTAAAGTTATTTGGATTTTTACAAAATTATCTTTTAAAATAAAAGGGACGTTTCTTTTTTTGCTGAGTTTATATAAGGTGTGGTTTATTCGGGGCTGTAGCTCTTCTGATAACATTAGGCTTTTCATCAATATCATGTGGTCAATGGCAAATGATCAGACTCCGGTGACTGCCATCTCACTTGATGCCAAAAAGGTATTTGATATTGTAGAATGGGATTATCTTTTTAAGATTTTGGAAATGTACGATTCGGGAATACTTTTATTGGATGGATTAAGTTATTTTATAGACACCCGGTAGCAGCAGTACAAACAAATGGATTAACTTCAGATTATTTTACTCTGGATTGGGGCACCCGGCAGGGTTGCCCTTTTTCCCCATTATTGTTCTGTCTTGCCCTGGAACCATTAGCAGCCGCAATAAGAAGGGAGGATGATTTTCCAGAGGTGTGGCAAGGGTGCGCCTTATGCAATTTAAGATTTTACATCGATTCTACTGGACCCCCTCTAGATTGTATAGGCTTGGTCTTAAAGACACACCCACCTGCTGGTGATGCCAATCAGAAGATGGGGACACAACCCATGTTTTTTTTGTTGGTGTGTTAAGATCCAAGAATTTTGGTTGAGGGTTCAGAGTTTTGTGTGTGACGTATTGGGCACTCAAATTGAATTTTGCCCCAGACTCTGTATTTTAGGCGATGGGGCGGTCATCAATATATGGGATAAGTACATAAAAAATTGGGTCCTAGCCAGTGTTATGTTAAGCAGACAGGTCATCCTTAGGGGATGAAAGTCGACTGGAGCACCCTCATTTCAGGAGTGGTTCACAGAGATGGGCAGGGTGGTGGCATTTGAGGAGGTGTCATATAGAAGGCTAGGCAACCGGGAGTTGTTTGATAAAAAGTGGGGCAGCTATTTGGCATTTTTGGAGGGCTCTCGGGGAGGGGCAGTGGAGAGGAACTTATAGTTTTAAATGTGTGTGTTTATCATTATTATTATTATATATAATTATTATTATTTTTATTTTGGGGGGGGGGGGGGATTTGCGTGTGTACTCAGGCTTTGGCCACAGGGATGTTTGTTGGGGGTTGGGGATTGGGAGGGGGGAAGGGGAATAATGGGGTTTAAGGGGGATAATGGTTGACTGTACATTAATATTTTGCTTTGTTATGTGTCATGCTTGAGAAGCAACCAATAAAAATGTTCATCTGAAAAATCTTCCGATTTATGGCATTATTTCTGCATTAACAAATGCCGCCTTCTCACACACTCTGCCAACAACAACAACTCTGTCTCTCCTCATTCACATACACTCACAGCGCAACATGAGATATGAACCTGGTAAAGTTGATTCATAAAAAAAAAAAAAAACAAGAAGCTTGGTTTAAATGCTTTTTATCTTTGTTATCTTCCAAAATGATGGACATCATTTGGAATTATCTGTCAATGTTTTAAAAAATAGGCAAGTGACAGAGAAGTAGTTTAATGCAACCTCTGCTTATTACATCTGGTTTGACTTGAAATGTTTCAGCATTGGCAGCTTTTGTGGGGACTTATTGTTGTGACATTCATTTTACAGTAGTTTTTAAGCCACCTGTAGTTGTTGTAACACCCTATAACAGCGCATATACATCCAGAGCCTCCGTTGATCGAAATCACCAGTAACGTTAGTCTAGCTGATAACAACAACTAAGTGGAAGTGTGGAGCATCCAAGAGGAAGTCTCTCGCCGTAATGGCCCATGGAGAAGTCAGGAAAAAGGTGGATACATTGTGATCAGTTGAATGCCACTTTGATGAATAAAAGTACCAATTTCTTTCCATAAGAACAAAATCTGTACATTATTCCAAACTTTTTGGCTGTGTGTTACATCGTCAATCCCCTGGCTGAGGGATCGGTGAATATTCTTGCTTTAGTGATTTTGTATTGAAAATTAAATTCATTTATATAAAAAACGAAAAACTTAAACCTAAGACATTTCTAAATTCAAATTGCACTTCAAACTAAACAAAAAAACAATTAAATTAACGAAGTGGTCAAAAAAAATAAAAAAATATAATATAATATAATATATATATAACCACCTTTCCATTTACCATCAGGCAAGTATCAGTCTATGACGACAGGCGGAAAATTACTAATACATATTAAGATCTAAAAACAATTATAAAATGTAAACAATAATTATAATTATGATAATAATCACTAAAATATAAATAATGGTTCGAGTTGAACGTGTTTTTGTATTATGTCATGATATGTATATAATCACAGATGTATAGGCTATATATAAAGTGACCCTGCAGAGTTGCGCTCACAACAAACTGCACTGTGGAAATCAAGTGAACTGAACTCAAAGCACCTCCTGAGCTGAGATGGTCTGAGGTAATTTGCAGCATTCTCATAAATGATACTATTCTTGCAAAAAAATTTCAGAAGACTGAAACAAAGAAAGAGTGAGAACCCTTTACATATGCGTGTTCCATGAGACAGCACGCCTCCGAACAAACAGCGCATAAGAAATGCACATAGACGGCTTTTCTGTCATATGTTCTTTTTTTCTTCTTTTTCCCCTTTTTCACCCAATTTGGAATGCCCAATTCCCAGTGCGCTTTTAAGTCCTCGTGGTGGCGTAGTGATTCGCCTCAATCCGGGTGGCAGAGGATGAATCCCAGTTGCCTCTGCGTCTGAGACCATCAACCCGCGCATCTTATCACGTGGCTTGTTGAGCGCGTTGCCACGGAGACATAGCACGTGTGGAGGCTTCACGGCATCCACCGCGGCATCTGAGCTCAACTCACCACACGCCCCACCGAGAACGAACCACATTATAGTGACCACGAGGAGGTTACCCCATGTGACTCTACCCACCCTAGCAACCGGGCCAATTTGGTTGCCTAGGAGACCTGGTTGGAGTCACTCAGCACACCCTGGGATTCAAACTAGCGAACTCAGGGGTGGTAGCCAGCGTCTTTTACCAATGAGCTACCCAGGCCCCCTCTGTCATATGTTCTTAAAAATATAATAAAGTGTGTTTCTTCAAGTGTGTGTCTTTGTGTCTAACAACATTTCTTGTGTCATTCCGAATCCGAGATGTCTTAGAGTTAACCACCATGCACATTATATTCGCTACCGTGTGGTGATCTCATTCATAATATTTCCCCCTTTTACCTGGTATAAAATTTCACACCGGTGTTGTCCCTTGTACAGAGTAAAACTGGTAATTGTTTTTTATATTATACATTTTTTTTTAATATTGAGTGTAAATTTATAACATTATGCTTATTGTTATATTACCTTGGAATTAGTTATAAAAAAAAAATGAATTACTACAGCTGCGAGAGGGTTTCTATTACAGCTCCCATCTAACTTGCTTAATCCACCACTCTCTATTTTTTTTTTCCTCTTCTGGAAAGTCATTCAAACGTAATAGTGGATTTTTTCTTTTGGTCTCGGAGCAAATGGGTAAGTTAAAATAATATTTGCTGTTGTCTCCCATTCACCGCTGTTGAAGTTTACCCTGCAAATGTTTACTTCCGCATTTCTAAAACCCAGAGTGTGAAAAAGGTGTATTATGCAGATCAGGCAACGGTGCAAACACGCACATAAACTCGTTGCTGATTCTTTGCAATTCTGATTTTGCGGGCCGATTTGGAGCACTCTATAGCGGACGATGCAGCAGTACACCGTGATCTGACACACTCTGCTGGGACAGCGTCACTTGATCGAGACACCTGAATCATTTCTTTAACATGCTGAGGTTCACTTGACTACACCGCACATCTGTACTTCTCCATAATTTGATGGATTATTGCTGATATGATCAATAGAAAAGTCAAGAAAATGAAGGGGAGCTTGTCGTTAAAACAGGTACAACATCTGTGGTGTATGTTCGCAAAAATCGACACAGATTACACAAATGTAATCTGCAAACTGTGTCGCACGATGGTAATCACTTGTTTGTAATACAAACAATCTGTTTTACCACCAAAAAATGAAGCATGCTATAGAATATTATGAAAGCCAAAAGATGCGCTCGCATTCCATCATTTTTTTGTTGTTGTTGCAAGGTACACACATTATATATTTTGAAATGTATTTTCTTCAAGATGTATTTTCGTTGTGTTTTGTTTTTTTTTCTAAAATTATGTAATATTTTCTTTGTTACTTTGGTTTGAAAAGATCTGGAGTTTATAATAATATTGGACAACAACATGTCAGACTGAAATGTGGCATAATGTGAAATTGGGTAATATGGTAAGGTTGATTAACACAGAGTGTTTATTTTATTTTTAACTTTGACTGCCAAGTTGTAAATAAGGAGAAAATTATAAAAGAATAAGCAATATAAAATGGTTATTTATTATGTTAACTGATTTTTATTGGTTTTCCAGAAAAAATAAATAATATATCTTCATATATATCATTGCCGTGATATAAGATTTTGGTCATATCACCCACCCCTAGCTGTAATTAACTATTAATGTACAACCAGCTAGACATTTATCAGAATTAAGTATTACAGTATGTTCCGGTATGTTGACATGGACAACAGTCAAGTAAACAGTTTAGCAGTCATTATAGAAAAATATAGCCATGATTGAAAATCAGTATCAGGCATTCTGTTATGTTGCCATGCTGTGATAGAATTAAGTATTCCAGATCATGTTTTAAAAAGGACATTGCACATACTTAAAAAAAAAAAAAAAAAAAAAAACAACATGTACAAAGATCTCCAACCAGTACACACAAAACAAACAAGTGTACAGATGTAAAAAGGTGCATTTAAGTAGATTGCATCTATGGTGGGCCCACCTGCAGATTATAATAACTGCTCTGCATGCAGTCTGGAGTTTCAATTATGTGATTTTAGCACTGGGAAGTGGCTCCGTTATTACGTATAATTGATATGTCAGAAATGGCGTGCATTACTTCACAGGCACTCTTGGAATGCGACTGAGACAATTGCAGGGGAGAATCATCTCACGTCATAAGCCCAAACAATCTAAGACCAACAGAGTTGGTTATGAAGGGTGCTCTTTGAGAATTGCCATGGCAACTGCTGCTATCTTCAGTCAAATTACAGGATAGATGGTAAAACATAATTGGTGGGGATGCCATCTACAGTATCTTGCATGGGGAAAGGAAAAGCATCTAGACCTCACCTTGCCATGGTAGGCGCTGCTGTTCTTGGCTACGGCGCACTGGCGGTCCACCAGGAAACAGTATCTCCTACGTTCCTCCGACAGCGCTGTTTTGTAGCCTTCTGCGATGAAGGTATCTAGCTCGCTCTGTTTACTGCTAATGGTCTCAACGTACTGAGGAAAGACAATAAAGAGAGAAGAGAAAGAAAGCATTCAGTTTTTATAGCAAACACACAGTTTAACTCAAAAAAAGATTGCATATACACTCTTAAAAGCTCTTTCATTCCTTGGAGATTCTTCTCAGTTCCTGATCATACATTAAGATGATAGGTTTTTCAAATCAACATATTGGTTTTGGAGTTCTTTTAAGCACCAGTACAGATGGTTTTGTAAAGAACTAGATAATAAAAGGTTCTTTGTGGAACCTTCAATGAATAGTTCACCCATAATATAAATTAATTTCGGTATTAGATGGCAATTCCATGGCTCTTTGATATATACAGTACAGTACCATGGCACTGTTCGATTACCATATTCATGTATCCTGGTATTTACATTTCCCATCTCTGGTACTTTTTTGTTGCTGACATTTCTGAAAATGAGTAGGAGTGCTATTTATGTATGAATGTGTTTTAGATGTCTGTGTGGTAGTTTTTCTTATGAATACTAAAAGGCTTTTTTTTTTTTTTTTTTTTTTAATGCGCTCTCTACTGATTGGCCCATAATCACCTTGCCATCTGCCTGTCTCACATCCCCAGTGGGAACTCTCGGCTCCCGGAAATGTCAGAACCATTACAGAACTCATTATCTCAACACATCCAGGTGTTTTAGTGCCCTATTCCAATTTACCCACAACAGGACGAGGGGGACAACCCGTCCCCCGTTGGTATTATCAGGCATTTCAGTTATATTGGTCTGAATGAGACAACTGATGAGAAAACATTATAATGAGGAAAGCTTTTCAGACACCATCAAGAATCAACTATGGGAACTGCTTTAAAAAGACCACCTTACATTCAGAGTGAATGCAGAAGAATAAGTGAGAGCGTCAGAAATCTAATGGAGCTGAAAATCTCCTAGGGTTACGCAATGAGAGCTCATCCGTGTTCGAATGAACTTTGGGTTGTAAAACTAATGGATTGTAAAACCAGCAGGAGACTTTACAGAGAGATTTTATGGACTTCCATCCATCTTTGACCACTGTAACCTGAACACTCGAATACGAGCTTGTTGAAGAGAATATTTACTAGACTGAGGATAAAACAACCTTATTTCAAGAGGCTGCATGAAAATACAAGTATCGCATTTAAACTACAAGGTATGGTGTGCGGAGTACATGCAGTTTGATGTTGCTACCACAGGTTGGCACTAGTTTCACACTGATCGAATTACATTGGTTGAGGAACTTCGCAGCAGAAGATCACAAGAAGGAAATTAAATCCATGTCTCTTAGCTTTTATATAATCCATATGCTAGTGTACACCTAAACCAAGAGTGAAGCTGAAAAAAAAAAACACATTTAAAATTTAGTCTTTCTCTACAGGACAATGGACCAAAAACATTCATTACATCTTCTCCTTGCCATACAACCAAATGATGCAAAAGCACTATAAACGTTGTCCATATGACTCACACAAAGCTTTTGTATGGCTTAAAAAGACTTGGAATACAGTGCACAATTGGAATGGAGCACTTTCATAATACTTCTATGGTGCTTTTCATCCTTTTTTTCCCTCCCTATTCACTGTAATTTTATGGAAAAGAATGACCAGTACAATCGCTCAATATTTCTTTTGTGTTCCAGGTAAGAGACTCATATGTGTGTGGAATGTCATGAGGGTAAATAAATGTTAGAATTTTCAGTTTTGGATAAAATATTCCTTACAAGCTATCTATATTGCAGAATACTAGATAGATAAACATACTTTCTAAAGCCCTGTAGACTTGTATACACGTATCTTTTACAGCCTAGATGTTTTCTTTCCCCTTTCTGAATAAAAACACAGATAAATTATATCTCAACAATGAGTCAAAGCATACTGCAGTGTGAGACAAACCGAGGTAAAACCGTACAAGAGGTGAAATGAGTAAGAGAGAGCAATGGAAATGTAGAACAAGGTGAATGAGTGTTGAAGAGCAGGCGCATTAGAGGTCATAACAGCAGCTGAACGTGTGGACAGGCATGATGTAGTTGACAAGTGTGGTGATGGTCTGAAGAAGTTCGGCCCTGTTTCGTGGCCGGCCCAGCGGGAAAATCCCGGTTCTCCTTATGGCCAGTCCACCCCTGATACAGAGAGTAGAAAGGTGGCATTAATGGCCACAACAATCAAAACTGACCGTAAGACTCCATGAAATCGGAATTGGAGTTTTGTGGCTTTTAGTCCTTGTCTGTTAGCTTTCAGGCTATATATTGTTAGCATTGGCTTGCTCTCAGTGGGGGATCTGTAGGGCACTATAAAGCTGCTTTGGATCAATATTGTAAGTGCTATACATACAAAATTGAAATGTATATGCAAGTATAAATATATGCTCAATGTTAACACAATATACTTTAAGAAACACATTTTCTGTAAAATATGCAGTCTTTCTCTTCCAGCAGAGTTTGAAATTAACACACGCCAACCCGCCGTAGCTCTGTCACTCTTACTAGCCACTTTGGTGGGTGGTGTTTTTTCAGTGTTTTTCCTGCACTGAAAATACTGTGAATGCCGGGCAACTCGGAGCTGCTGCCAAAGGAAATTTAAATGGTATTCATGCCCCTCATAACTAAGACGTGCATCTGTGCGGGGCGAATGAAGCGTGCTTTCGCACGAACCGCGGTCTCAAAACAAAGTTTTACCATGGTAAGCACCCTAGCAAAAAGTACCATGCCTTCATGGCAGTAATGTGCCTATGATGCATTACAATGCTGCCTCAGTAGGTTGTTCGTGTAGTGAAACAGAGCTGTACAGTTCTTTCATTAAACGCCTCCCTGCTAGATATGCTGCGCAGAAGATAGGAGGTGGAAAATAGAATCCCTCTATTTCTAAAGCAAAACTTGTGTACTGTAAATTACAAAGCCCTCTAACTTAAACGCTTCCTGCTGGGTCTATCGCTGTGTCAGCCTGATATAGCCTCAGTGACACTCATTTCTGTGACATCAGCAGTCCTTCATCCTGTGGCATGGCTCAGCTTCCCCTCCAGCCCTCTAAAGGAACAATCCCTCACTCTCTTAGGATAACGCTCACGCTGGAGTCTTGTGTGGTGAAAGCAGTGTCGGGGAGTAACTAACTAACATTAGCGACTCTAGTAGATTAACTCCAATGTAAGACGAGACACTGATCAAATGCGCTCTCCTTAATCATATGTAGCTCTGGAAGTGAATCAGTTTGTTCAGGTGGTTCATGTAAGTGACCAGAGCTGGGTAGTGACATTTTACATGAAATCTGGATTATGTAATCAGATTACAAAAATCAAGAACTTCATTAGTTACTTTTTATACATTACATGATTACATATTAACAAGGCAATGGCAGTAAATTGTTAATAATGTATTGATCATCCTAATCGTTCTCTTATTTCAATCTTTTACATTTTTCATTTTAAATCAGCACAACACTGATATATATTTGGTAAATCTTCGAGTGTTTTCAGAAGAGACGGGGAGGGGGAGGGTTGTGTGTATTGCACTCAGTACTAATCCTCGCTACTAGCCAGCCAGGGGAAGATGGAGCAGTCTAAATCAGCATTTAACCACTGGATCTATATTGATAATTTCATTTTTAAGAATGAAATTACACCAATGGTGTGCAGCTCACTCATTGAACTTAATTGCTTCAAAGGATCTAATGGATGCCATCTCTAAGGGTCCTTCCTACATGGTACACAATAGTTCAACTGCAAAATGTGCAGCAATATGGAACAAAGCCCATCGCTCTACTGTTGCTGCTGATGCAGTGGATTCTACTGCATGAAACTTGACAAAATGTGACAATTGTTCCTTGTGTGACTCGGTGGAACTCTGCTGTTTTTAAATATTCTGCTCTTTTAGAATATTCTTAATGTTCAAAAGATAATATCTTGCACCTCATCTTTGGAATAGGTGATGGACTATCAGTATAAGCAGTAAGGGTTAAAAGTTTTGAATGATAAACTTTGGCCATGCACTGTTATTGCTGTTAGATTTAATGTTTATTTCATTCATGTAATGTTTAATTCACTTTTTAAAAATGTCATAAAGAGCTCTTCTTGTGAGGCTCTTTTTGTGAATAAGAAATATTGGAATACTTTTTATTTTTCTTTGTACTTATGTTAAAACGATTATCCTACTCAAATGCATGTGACATAAAACAAAACAGAATTAGGTTTAAAGTATTCCAAAAGTAATCTGATTACCCAAAAAATGTAATCTACAAGATTACGTTACTGATTGCATTTTTTTGTCATGTGAATTGCAATCCAGTACTGATTACAAATTACAAGTAATCCGCCCAGCACTGTAAATGACACAATTTACCATTTCTATATTTCAAAATTCAAAATATAAGTTCTGCTGTTCATTGCTGTTTTTACACAGTTATGTTCTAGATTTTTTGTTGTTGTTGTATATTTAGAGTTAATATTATCTCCAAGTTTAATGCTGTCACACAAATGAGAGGTCTGATACTCCAAACAAGCCCGATGAGACCTGACAGACCTTCTATTTCGATACACTATTAGGTTCTATTCACTTTCATTGTGTGGAAAAAATAACATGAAAGTAAAAGGTGACTGAGGCTAACATTTTGCTTAACATCCAGAGACTATTTAGCCCGAGAACTTTAATTGAAATTAATGGAGAAATTGGAATACCAAATATGGCGGATGTAGAAACAGAAGTCTCGCCTTACAGGTAAAAGAGCCAAACACCTTTTAGATACCGACATCACCTATCAGTCATCTTGAGAATGCGCATGCACATTCACTGGACCAGCCTCAAAAATAGTGTTTTTTTTTTGTTTTGTTTTTTTTAAGCATGATCTGAGCTAAAGAAACACAATTTATGATACCAATGTTGTCAGATTTAACTGCCGATTTAAAATATGTTCTTTCTTGGCCAACCGTTTGAGGTTTTGGTCTTTCCCAATTTCAGTAGATAGGTGCTGCACTTTTACACCGATCAGTCACAACATTAAAACCACCTGTCTAATATTATGTAGGTCCCCCTCGTGCCGCCAAAACAGCGCCAACCCACATCTCAGAATAGCAGTCTAAGATGCTATTCTTCTCACCACAATTGTACAGAGCGGTTATCTGAGTTACCGTAGACTTTGTCAGTTCAAACCAGTCTTGCCATTCTCTGTTGACCTCTTTCATCAACAAGGCATTTCCATCCACAGAACTGCCGCTCACCGGATGTTTTTTGTTTTTGGCACCCTTCTGAGTAAATTCTAGAGACTGTTGTGTATGAAAATCCCAGGAGATCAGCAGTTACAGAAATACTCAAACCAGCCCATCTGGCACCAACAATCATCCATGCAATTATCTAATCAGCCAACTGAGTGGCAGCAGTGCAGTGCATAAAATCATGCAGATACGGGTCATGAGCTTCAGTTAAGGTTCACATCAATCATCAGAATGGGGAAAAAAATGTGATCTCAGTGATTTAGACTGTGGCATGATAGTTGGTGCCAGACGGGCTGGTTTGAGTATTTCTGTATTCGCACAACAGTCTCTAGTATTTACTCTGAATGGTGCCAAAAACTAAAAACATCCAGTGAGAGGCAGTTATGCAGATGGAAACGCCTTGTTGATGAGAGAGGTCAACAGAGAATGGCCAGACTGGTTTGAACTGACGGTAACTCAGATAACTACTCTGTACAATTGTGGTGAGAAGAATATAATTTCAGAATGCTATTCTGAGATGCGTGTTGGTGCTGTTTTGAGACATACACAAATGTTAGGCAGGTGGTTTTAATGTTGTGGCTGATCGGTGTATGCCGCTTGTATGCATAGAAAACAGCTACTTTGGAACATTCCCAAGGTGGCAGCCGAGTGGACTGACTTGCCTTGAAAGGGACTATGCTAACATCATCTTTTGTGTTTTAGGGAGGAAAGAAAGCCTTATTGGGTTTGTAACAATATGAGGATGAGTTAACAATGACATAATATATGACTGGCCACATACTGTATAGCTTTAGCCATTAGCATTAGCGCCATATTTGTAATCTATTTATTTACAACATGTCTCGTCAGGAAAAATGATTAGTTTTATGTTTGATACTGAGTTTATAAGGCTATATAGCCTAAGTAGCTTTTAGCTTGGCAACAAGGGGTAACGGTGTGCAAGTGTTCTTCCATAGACACTCTAATTACTTTCCTAGAGCTAGCAGTGCAGTCCACACCATTCAGAAGTATGACATGTCTGTTAAAGTGTGATATCACAGCTAGCGTGAACCTTCGCGATTCCCTCCTCACGCCATCTCCACCTCCCTCCTGCTGCACCTCATACCACTCTACTGAACTGAATAATTAGCTAATTAGCATCTTCAGAGGGACTTCAGCGACTAATTATTTCAGCAGCAGCAGGAAGGAAAAAGAACAGAGGACGGAGGTCTGAGTGAACAAGTGAGAGACGAGAGAGAGAGAGAGAGAGAGAGAGAGAGATGGGGAAGAATAAAAGAACATGTTGCAATGCAAATCGTCGGGCAGTCAGTCTGCTGCATGATAAATTGCAGAAAGCAATTCTCATCCTTTAATTCAAGCCTATTTGTGGAGCTTTGCCAATAAATCGCAAGCTCCGAACCTCAAAAACTCTATCACCCCTTAATGATAAACTGCAAAACAATATATATATATATATATATATATATATATATATATATATATATATATATATATATATATATATATATATATATATAAAAATATTCTCTTAACCAATCAGAATTTTGTCTCGTTTTCCATTAAAGGGATAGTTCACCCAAAAGTGAAAATTCTCTCATCATTTACTCACCCTTATGCCATCCCAGATGTGTATGACTTTCTTCTGCAGAACACAAATTAAGATTTTTAGAAGAATATTTCAGCTCTGTGGGTCCATACAATGCAAGTGAATGGGTGGCAAATTTTTGAAGCTTCAAAAGTCAGCATAAAAGTAATCCATAAGACTCCAGTGTCAGTGTCTTCAGGAGCGATATGATAGGTGTAGGTAAGAAACAGATCACTTTCACATTCTTCTTGTATTTTTGGTGATTCACATTCTTCATGCATATCGCCCCCTACTGGGCAGGGAGAAGTATTTCAAACAATAAATGACTTGAATATTGATCTGTTTCTCACCCACACATATATCACTTCTGAAGATATGGATTAAAACACTGGAGACATATGGATAACTTTTATGATGCCTTTATATGCTTTTTAGAGCGTCAAAATTTTGGCACTCATGCACTTGCATTGTAACTACAGAGCTGAAATATTATTCTAAAAACCATAATTTGTGTTCTATAGAAGAAAGTCATACACATCTGGGATGGCATAAGGGTGACTAAATGATGAGAGAATTTTCATTTTTGGGTGAACTATCCCTTTAAGAATATCTAAACACATTTGTTTTTTCCCCAACTGACATATTTTTCTTGTTTTACGCATAAATTTAACACAAGTTAATGATATTAATGCTCAAAACAAGAAAGAACAAACTTAATTCATGATACATTCTCTGCAAACAGGTCTTTTTTGTTTCTCAATTTCGAGATTTATCTTGTTTTTAGGCTATTTAGACATTCTAACAAAATTACAATAGAGAAAATAACTGGTTAAGAAAATCATTTTTTGCAGTTTAGCAGTACAATTTACAAAATTATGGACACCGTATTAGTGCACTCTGTGTGTGTGCACACTCAGACTTTACTTTATGGGCCCCTGGGGCTCTTGACTAAATCACTTGACTTTTTCTGCTCTTGCCCAAGGCCACATTTACATTAAAATGAGTCTGAGGCATAAAATAAGAGGAGGTCAAATCCTCTGTGTAACAGCTGGTATCACTTTCGGTCTCTCTCTCGCTCTCAAAAACATACGATGACTCCAATAAAGACATAATATTCATTACATCTAAATGCCTATTAAAATCATAGCTATACAATATTTTAGGCTCAAAAGTTAGGATGAGCCAAGATCCATGTAATTCTATATTATTGTGAAAAGTTGCTTGGCAAGCCTACAGCTAAACATACTGTTTATAAAAAAAAAAAAAAAAAAAAAAAGAAATTGTAATTCCTGTGAAATCACTAAAGCAGAGCCTCTGCTGGCTAATGACTTTTTTTTACAGAATAAAAAATCTGTGTCTTTCTGCAGCAAGCAAAGCACCACCCAGCCTGAGCTCACTGTCTGCAGGGCATCTGGCAGCAGACAGACACATTTATCAACTGCCAGCATCAACAGCAGTCACGCTGAAAGACGCCTTCTCCTACACGCTCATGACCTCCGGAGGGAATTCTGACCCTGGATACTGTTTGAGCACACACACAAACCAAGGTTATTATCGTTAGCAAAATGTTTTGACGCAATTTGTTAACCAAACCTACTATGAAGACAAATACTACACATTTTTGTTAACTAAAATAAAAAAGGAGTTTGCCAAAGAAAACTAAATGTATGTATACATGTGCACTAAAATCAAATTTACAGTTTATTTGTAAATAATTTAAATTAAATGTGCACAAAAAAATGACTTGAGATTATTATTATTTTTTCAATCAATTTTGGATGGTTTGATTTATTTATTCTTCAAAGTCTGACTTTAGATCTATATCTCTATCTGTGTATTTTGTCAAAAAGATCACACAGTTAGAGAAGCAGCAGCTAGCTTACCAACATATAAAACTTCTTGTTTTACAAGGGATGCTGCTATAAGGGATAAAAATCAAAACTAATACTGAAATGAAATAAAAACAAAACTGAAACTAGTCATGTTCCAAAGATTCAAAAAAAAAAAAAAAAAAAAAAAAAAAAAAAAAAAATACACACTGAAATTGAAAATCAAAACACAAATACAAAATTAAAATAAAAAGTCATAAAAATTTTAAAAGTCAAGACCCACTGGAGACGCAGGCTAGTTATCGCTTGGGGAAGTTATCACAAACAGGAATGCAGGATTTGACTCAAGTCCAATTATACACTATAAAAAAAATAAATAAATAAATAAATTAATTAATTAATAATAATAATAATAATAATAATAAAATCCTAAAATTTAAGGTAAATTACCGGCAGCTGTGGTTGCCAAAGATTTAGAGTAAAAAATACGGTAATCACGTTTCAGGCTTTACGGGAAGTAATTTTGATGCCTGTATATTTTATGGTGCATTATCATTTACATTATTAAATGATATAAACGATGCATTAAAATTCTGAAACTGTAAAAATCTGCTTTTCACTTCATAATGTATTGTTAATCACCATAGTGATTACAAAAGGACACATGATGACATGAAGTTCATCGATAGAGGCCCTTTCAAGAGCAATGACCAAAAAACATGTAGAGACAGTGCTCAGTGTCACTCACACATACACTAAACACTATCAGGGTAACACATGTGAAATTAAATGTATGCAGTAAACATGAACTAAACTACATCAAATATAACACCCCAAAGTACATAACTGATATTAAAAATAAGAAGAAACATAACTATTCCCATTAACTGTAATTGGTCACGCAGGGAATTCTGGGAACGCCCGATTATTGTTGTTTTTTTCTCGTAATTTTAACAATAATTTAGCATACTCTCTTGTTAAACATAGTATACATTTTTACCATTAATTATATGGTAAAAGCATACTTTTTACATCTAAAAAATGCACCGTAAATTTACATGTATTGTCTTTTTAAATACATTATAATTTTTCGCAGTATATTTAAAGGAAATTACCCATTAACCAATTAACTTTTTTTACCGTTAAAATTACTGACTTTTTTTTTTTTTTTTTTTTTTACAGTGTACAAATACTAGTTCTCTAAATTCAATAATGTTTTTGTGAATTCTATTCTATTCTATACAGTTGTCTAATTTTTGGGGGGTCAAGGTGTCACATTTAAGCTATTAAGTTATTTTATAAATGTATTATTGTAAACTTTTGTTGGCAATGGCAAAACAATGGTAAAATATCTTTATGATATCTATAACATTTTTGCTGTTTTGTTAATTATTTTACTGTTTAAAAGGAGCTGAAAAGCTTTCCATAGGCTGGTAAATGTCAGGTTTCCATGTGACAAATTACCCCAAACACTGTGACAAAATGCCCCGCTATTGGCCACACAAAAGGTCAGCTTTTGTTTAATGAACTGTATCAGTTTTTCTGTGCAAAACAGTGGATATGTCCAAATCCTTTTTTCTTGCCAAAACGTCATGGCGGTACATAAATAGACCTGCAAAAATAAAGCTACACTGAGAAATATCCACTAGAGTAAAAAGTGTGACAACTAGCCCTGGTCTCCGCTAAACACAACTACATTTTGTGGATGTTTGAGCCGATTGGGTGTATCATAGCTCCGTAATGGGGTCAGAAGGGCCGTACTTCCACACCCCGCAGAGCGTGTAAGCTCCCTGAGAAGTTCGGGGCCCGAGAGTGCATGCACAGAGTCAAGCTTTCCTTATCGATTTGTATCAGGTCTCCATAGCCCTGCTGTCATAGTGTAAGACTCCTCTCTGCAGGTCACCATTCAGACACTGCAATTAAGACAGCGGCTTGAGGCCTGCCATGGTTTATACAGAGAATGCCTGTAAAAACAGCTGTGGTGTTTGTGTGTGCGGCCTCTTATTCGATATGCCGCAGTGCTGTTTGTATAAACACCTACGGATTTCACCCACCCATTGTGTCCTCAGTGCCACTAGAGGCTTACAGCACTTCTTGCATTCATGCGCTGTTAAAATCATCTCGGCATTAACATGATGTAGGTGGTCCTGCTGAAGCAGAGCCTCTCCATCCACCTCCACCCTTTCAAAGGCCTTGAGCGACACACTAGCTGTGTTTCTGACCCGCAGTCAGTAGAGGTGGCGGTGGCCATGAGGGGGCTCACCTGCAACTCCTTCTCGCCATACTTGGAGGGGTTTTTGCTGCCCTGGCTCTTCCTCCGCAGTTTCTTCAGCTCACCTTGGCATTTCTCCAGACTCTCTCCTTTGCTTTTGTGCTCCATCTGGTACTTCTTGAGAGCTGCCTTCAGGAGACAAACACAAGAATATTGTTGGTGCATGCAGAAATCATCAAACTGTAGCCACTGCATCTGGTAGTACTGTACAATTAACATGCACACTTATGTTATCATAGACACTTTAAAATAGTGAAAAATTCTACATAAACTATTAGATAAATTGTAATTTTCTCAATCTACGAGACAACAAGTGCATAACAAGGGACCAAAATTAACACTGGACAAGCACTAAAATTGACCAATAACTTTGTTAGAAACTGTGACAGAACAGCAGTTGGACCCTAAATGAGCAATTCAAATCCAAGACAAACCATATAAAGCTATCAGCACTGTAATGTTTTATTATTATTTTAAAGTTTTTACCAATACATTTGACATTTTTTTCCCCTGTATTTTAAAAATGACAAGAAAAACTGTATTAAAATTGCAAGAGGAAACTGTTTATCAAAATGTCACGTGATTTAACAAAAAAAAAACTCTGTATAAATGGAATACATACATACAGTTGTGCTCAAAAGTTTGCATCCCCTTGGAGAATTCGTAATATATGTACCGTTTTTAAAGAAAACATGATTGAGCAGGCAAAACACATTTCTTTTATTTCTTATGGGATTCATATTCAACTGTAGGTTATAACAGAATAGCACAATCATAAAACAAAACATGGCAACAATGAAAAAAATGAAATGACCCCTGTTCAAAAGTTTGCATACCCTTAGTTCTTAATTCTGTGTATTGCCCCCTTTAGCATCAATGACAGTGTGCAGTCTTTTGTAATAGTTGTCTATGAGGCTCCAAATTCTTGCAGGTGTTATTGCTGCCCATTTGTCTTGGCAAAATGCCTCCAGGTCACGCAAAGTCTTTGGTCGACTTGCATGAACCGCACGTTTGAGATCTCCCCAGAGTGGCTCGATGATATTAAGGTCAGAAGATTGTGATGGCCACTCCAGAACCTTCACCTTTTTCTGCTGTAACCACTGGAGGGTCAATTTGGCCTAGTACTTAGGGTCATTGTCGTGCTGGAAAGTCCAAGAGCGTCCCATGCACAGCTTTCGTGCAGAAGAATGCAAATTATCTGCCAGTATTTTCTGATAACATGCTGCATTCATCTTGCCATCAATTTTCACAAGATTCCCCATGCCTTTAGAGCTCACACCCCACCAAAACATCAGTGAGCCACCACCATGCTTCACAGTGGGGATAGTATTCTTTTCACTATAGGCCTTGTTGACCCCTCTCCAAACATAGCACTTGTGGTTGTGACCATAAAGCTCTATTTTGGTCTCGTCACTCCAAATGACAGTGTGCCAGAAGCTGTGAGGTGTGTCAAGGTGTTGTCGGGCATATTGTAACCGGGCTTTTTTGTGGCATTGGCACAGTAAAGGCTTCTTTCTGGCAACTCGACCATGCAGCTCATTTTTGTTCAAGTATCGTCGTATTGTGCTCCTTGAAACAACCACACCGTCTTTTTCCAGAGCAGCCTGTATTTCTCCTGAGGTTACCTGTGGGTTTTTCTTTGTATCCCGAACAATTCTTCTGACAGTTGTGGCTGAAATCTTTCTTGGTCTACCTGACCTTGGCTTAGTATCAAGAGATCCCTGAATTTTCCACTTCTTAATAAGTGATTGAACAGTACTAACTGGCATTTTCAAGGCTTTGGATATCTTTTAATATCCTTTTCCATCTTTATAAATTTCCATTACCTTGTTAAGCAGGTCTTTTGACAGTTCTTTTCTGCTCCCCATGGCTCAGTATCTAGCCTGCTCAGTGCATCCATGTGAGAGCTAACAAACTCATTGACTATTTATACGCAGACACTAATTGCAATTTAAAAAGCCACAGGTTTGGGAAATTAACATTTCCCAATTGCAATTTAAACCTTTGTGTGTCACCTTGTGTGTCTGTAACAAGGCCAAACATTCAAGGGTATGTAAACTTTTGATCAGGGCCATTTGGGTAATTTCTGTTATCATTATGATTTAAAAAGGAGACAAACAACTATGTGATAATAAATGGCTTCATATGATCACTATCCTTAAATAAAAGACATCAGTCTTTGCATGATCAGTCATATTGTCAAAATCAATGCCAAAATTTCACAATTTCTTCCAGGGTATGCAAACTTTTGAGCACAACTGTATCTGTTTTTTAACAGCTTTTAAATGACAATTTTAACAAAACTAACCGTAAAAATAAAGTATTCTTTATTGACAAATAATTTTATAAAAATTGCTTCTGTTATGCCGATTTATTACTGTCAAATACATAAAAATGCTGTTAATAATACATTTAAAAATGTATAATTGCAAGAAAATATATGACTAAAGAAAGAAATAATTTGTCATTATGCATAACAACCACAACTTTACATACATAAATGGAAAAAACATAGGTATTGACTATCCCATGAGAGTTAAAAACTAAATTTGATCAGATTTTGACTTTCACTTTATCACTACATTTGTATTAATTTAAAGATTTTATTGTTAAATAAGTGCATTTTATGTTATAAAAACCTGTGTAAAACCATAGAGTTAAATTAAAAAAGTTAATAGCTGTGTTTTATGCATCCTTACATTTATATAACATGCAAATCAAGCATAAATTACTCATCACTACATTCCCCTATCAATATTATTTCAAAATACAACACAACGCCAATTAAAAAGGATTTGGCTTGAACAAAATGAACTTACTGTGTATTGAAAGAATCAATTAACATTTTTATGTGATGTGCAAAGCAAAGCAAGTACATTAAAACACTGAGCTTGAACAGACACCTTTATTGTCGTGCATATTAATTTGGACATAATATCTACTTATATATTGAACCATACGTGACAAAATCGGTTTGCATGTATTTAAGGTTTACATGCATGTAGCTTCTAATTAGAGGAGTTTTATTTTGGAGAAGGAATATACTTCTGTTCAAACACATGCTGTCTCTGAGCACGCACTTTTCCTCCATCAACATGTTCACTGCTGTCCGAGTGGATTCAAAAATAAGTCATTTCAAGTTCAGTCATAACTTCTGTTATTATTATTTTTGTAATACGGGAACTACACAAATATTAAATTGAGATTTATTTACATAAATATCCCTAACAGTACTTAATGTTGGAAGAAGACATACAGCAAGTTGCTGGTTTAGGTAACTGAAGTAAACTCTTAGTTTAACTTCAGTTTAATTATGATTTTTTAGGATATGTAGAAAAAAAAAAAGAACAGCAAAAGTTATCTAAAGGGCATTTTGTCCATCTACAGGATATTATTTTAATTGATGCAGCACATGCTTAACTAAAGCAGCTCCTCGGTGTATCGACAGAGGTACAATTTCTACATTTTACAAGCATTTTAACATTGAGGAATTTTGTTTAGTGGAGTTAACCTGTGATTCTTTAGATTAAATTATTATTATTATTTATATATTTTTTTAAGGTTACTGTTGTGTAATTTAATCGATAGACTTGTATGCTATTCGTTTTTCTCCCCATTCTAAAGAATACTGAGAGCTCAAAGGACTTGTCTGGTCTAGTTTCCCGCCCTAGTTTGAACGAGGTGGATGTACAGTGCATCCGGAAAGTATTCACAGTGCTTCACTTTTTCCACATTTTGTTATGTTACAGCCTTATTCCAAAATGGATTAAATTCATTATTTTCCTCAAAATTCTACAAACAATACCCCATAATGACAACGTGAAAGAACTTTGTTTGAAATCTTTGCTAATTTATTAAAAATAAAAAACGAAAAAAATAAATAAATCACATGTACATAAGTATTCACAGCCTTTGCCATGACACTCAAAATTGAGCTCAGGTGCATCCTGTTTCCACTGATCATCCTTGAGATGTTTCTACAACTTGATTGGAGTCCACCTGTGGTAAATTCAGATGACTGGTCATGATTTGGAAAGGCACACACCTGTCTATATAAGGTCCCACAGTTAACAGTGCATGTCAGAGCACAAACCAAGCCATGAAGTCCAAGAAATTGTCTGTAGACCTCCGAGACAGGATTGTATCGAGGCACAGATCTGGGGAAGGGTACAGAAACATTTCTGCAGCATTGAAGGTCCCAATGAGCACAGTGGCCTCCATCATCCATAAATGGAAGAAGTTTGGAACCACCAGGACTCTTCCTAGAGCTGGCCACCCGGCCAAACTGAGCGATCGGGGGAGAAGGGCCTTAGTCAGGGAGGTGACCAAAAACCCGATGGTCACTCTGACAGAGCTCCAGCGTTTCTCTGTGGAGAGAGGAGAACCTTCCAGAAGAACAACCATCTCTGCAGCACTCCACCAATCAGGCCTGTGTGGTAGAGTGGCCAGACGGAAGCCACTCCTCAGTAAAAGGCACATGACAGCCCACCTGGAGTTTGCCAAAAGGCACCTGAAGGACTCTCAGACCATGAGAAACAAAGATTGAACTCTTTGGCCTGAATGGCAAGCGTCATGTCTGGAGGAAACCAGGCACCGCTCATCACCTGGCCAATACCATCCCTACAGTGAAGCATGGTGGTGGCAGCATCATGCTGTGGGGATGTTTTTCAGTGGCAGGAACTGGGAGACTAGTCAGGATCGAGGGAAAGTTGAATGCAGCAATGTACAGAGACATCCTTGATGAAAACCTGCTCCAGAGCGCTCTGGACCTCAGACTGGGGCGACAGTTCATCTTCCAACAGGACAACGACCCTAAGCACACAGCCAAGATAACAAAGGAGTGGCTCCGGGACAACTCTGTGAATGTCTTGAGTGGCCCAGCCAGAGCCCAGACTTGAACCTGATTGAACATCTCTGGAGAGATCTGAAAATGGCTGTGCACCGACGCTCCCCATCCAACCTGATGGAGCTTGAGAGGTCCTACAAAGAAGAATGGGAGAAACTGCCCAAAAATAGGTGTGCCAAGCTTGTAGCATCATACTCAAAAAGACTTGAGGCTGTAATTGGTGCCAAAGGTGCTTCAACAAAGTATTGAGCAAAGGCTGTGAATACTTATGCACATGTGATTTTTTTTCATTTTTTATTTTTAATAAATTTGCAAAGATTTCAAACAAACTTCTTTCATGTTGTCATTATGGGGTATTGTTTGTAGAATTTTGAGGAAAATAATGAATTTAATCCATTTTGGAATAAGGCTGTAACTTAACAAAATGTGGAAAAAGTGAAGCGCTGTGAATACTTTCCGGATGCACTGTATTTTGTTGTTCGCATGGTACAAGTTTCCAAGGTAAGTAACAAGTGTGTGTGTGTTTACTATAAAATAGCCATATTTCTTTATTTGATCTAAATGGGCAACATAAACTGTTGTGTACATGCACAAGTTTGATCATTTGTAGGGATGTCTTTCAATCCACTGTGAATGTAACTAGCCTTTCTTATCTTTCTGTTTCAGGTGTTTTCTGAGTAGCGCTTTACAAACCAGAATCTACCAAACACACGTATGCAGAACTTGATCGGCACAGTCTTCGCTGATGATTTTATATCTCGTCAGAAGGCACTGGAGTTGGAAAATACTTCTGGTGAACTAGCTGAGATTCTCTTGATTCTTTACTTAAAGGTATTATGGTCTTAGTTGTTTAATATTGTTCTGTGGTTCAACAGACCTTGATTTTACACAGAATAATTTGAGCCTGTCCCAAACTTAAAGGGACAGTTTACTCAAAAATAAAACCTCTCTCATTTACTGACCTTCATGTCATCCCAGATGTGTATTACTTTTTTCTCCTGTACACAAGATTTTTAGAAGAATATTTCAGCTCTGTCAGTCCATAAAATGCAAGTGAAAGGATACCAACATTTGAAAACTCCAAAAAGCACATAAAGGCAGCATAAAAGTAATCCATAAGACTCCAGTGGCTGAATCAATGCCTTCAGAAATGATACGATGGATGTGGGTGAGAAACAGATCAATATTTTAGTCCTTTTTTTTAACTATCGCTTCAGAAGATATATATTTAACCACTGGAGTCATATAGGTTAGTTCACCCAAAAATGAAAATTCTCTCATTGTTTACTCAACCTCATGCCATCCCAGATGTGTATGACTTTCTTTCTGCTGCAGAACATAAATGAACAATTTTAAAAGAATATTTCAACTCTGTTGGTCCACCTGAAATTATTTTATTTTGGGGGAACTATCCTTTTAAAGAAGATGATTTAGCTTTTGTCTTCTATGGAAGAAATAAAGTCATACAGGTCTGGAACAAGTGAGTAAATAATTACATATTTTTTGTGTGAAATATTCTTTTATGTAGGTGTGTATTTTTTAAACAGATGTTAATAAATTGTTCTTAAATTTGGCCACTTTTTTCTATTTTCTGCATTTCAGAGCTGAAGATTCAAAAGAGCCAAATGTTGGATATTCACTAGTTGCCCTGTTAACAGCGGTCAGAGAACTCACAGATGTTGTAGTTCACTACAATCTGGTCAGAAATTTCATTGTTCTTGAAAGTGAAGTCATCACCTACCTGCCCAGGCTTTTCAGATTTCTTTTTATGTTTGGACTGATTTATGCATTGGATCTGAGTTACCCAAAAGAGTTTTAAAGACCGGTGGCTTCATAAGGTTTTAACGTTGAAGGATGTGCAACACTAATGTAGCTGTAGACCATTTATCCTGTCGCTGTCAAATGTGTTTTTTTTTCAATGCTGTGCCTCATGTTTTGTCAATTTTACATTGTCTTTTTATATTAAATAAGTTTACTACATGCAGTTTGCTTATTATTTTTTTATGTTTAAGTTGCAAAACAACAAGGCAGTTGAAAAACATTAAGTAATACTACTAGCGCATTTCAAGTCATCTAAAATCATATAGTTTAATTAGTTAACATGGCTTAAAAAATAAGTTAATACAAAGCATATTCATGATTTCAAAAACATATATATTTTAAGTTGTATAAATAAATTATGTTTGCAGAACTTTAAATTTTGAGTTCTGGTTAATTAAAATAAACATTAGTAATTGCATATTTTGAGCAGACCAAAATCATTTCTTTTAATTTATAGTTTCTGAGAAAAATAAGTTATGCATTCTTGAGACTTAAGTTTTGATTCTTGTCAAAGTAAAGCAATCAGTTGCCTCAATTTATTTTTTTTTTTTTTAAGTTAGTAGAACTTACACGGGTTTACAGTGTTTTTAAACCCTCCAAAAATTGTCCCCATTTACTTCCATTGTAAGTGCCTCACTTAAAGAAAAGGACGAGTCAAAAATGTTTTTGTGGTCATCAACAATGACACAAATGCTTTCGATTGGGCTTAACTTGTATTGAACCTGCATTCCCTTAAGCTTTGAATGTGGTATGTACAACTTATTCCCATAAATGGATTAGTTTCATACTGTCTGCTGCCTCTATAGTCTCATTTGACAGTCACTGAAGAATAAGAAAACAGAATTGACATTTATAACTGGCATTATACCTAATTATAGTAACTTGACCTAATCGACTTCATCTAATGTGATATAAATGTAGGCTAAACAAGAAGGCTTAAATGCAGGAGAACATAACTGATTCATGTTCAATGAAAACCATTCATTCATGTTAAACAAACACCATGCATTCAAGTTAAACGGACACCATTCATCATGTTGAACGCCATGCATTCAGGTTAAACGAACGCCATGCATTCAGGTTAAACGAACGCCATGCATTCAGGTTAAACGAACGCCATGCATTCAGGTTAAACGAACGCCATGCATTCAGGTTAAACGAACGCCATGCATTCAAGTTAAACGAACGCCATGCATTCAAGCTAAACGAACGCCATTCATCAAGCTAAATGAACGCCATTCATTCAGGTTAAACGGACACCATTCATTCAATGTTAAACGACCATTCATTCATGTTAAACAAACACTATTCATTCAAGTTAAATGAACACCATTCATTAATTTTAAACGAACACCATACATTCATGTTAAACGGACACCATTCATTCAGGTTAAATGAATGCCATTCATCAAGTTAAATGAACACCATTCATTCATGTTAAACGAACACCATTCATTCATGTTATACGGATGCCATTCAAGTTAAACACCATTCATTCATGTTAAACAAACACTATTCATTCAAGTTAAATGAATACCATTCATTAATTTTAAACAGACACCATTCATTCAGGTTAAACGGACACCATTCATTTAGGTTAAACACCATGCATTCATGTTAAATGAACACCATGCATTCAGGTTAAACGAACACCAATCATCAAGTTAAACAACATTCATTCAAGTTAAATGAAGACCATTCATTCATGTTAAACGAACACCATTCATTCATGTTAAACAAACACCATTCATTCATGTTAAACAAACACCTTTCATTCAGTTTAAACGACCACCATTCATTCAGATTAAACTAACACCATTGATCATATTCAACGAACTGCATTCATTCAAGTTAAACACCATTAATTTATGTTAAACGATCATCATTCATTCAAGTTAAACGATCACCATTCATTCAGGTTAAACGAACACCATTCATTCAGGTTAAACGAACACCATTCATTCAGGTTAAACTAGCACCATTCATTCAGGTTAAACGAACACCATTCATTCAGGTTAAACGAACACCATTCATTCATATTAAACGAACACCATTCATTCATATTAAACGAACACCATTCAAGTTAAACACCATTAATTTATGTTAAACGAACACCATTCGTTCAAGTTAAACGATCATCATTCATTCAAGTTAAACGATCACCATTCATTCATGTTAAACGATCACCATTCATTCATGTTAAACGATCACCATTCATTCATGTTAAACGAACACCATTCATTTAGTTTAAACTAACTCCATTCATTCAGGATAAACTAACACCACTGATCAAGTTCAATGAACGGCATTCATTCAAGTTAAACACCATTCATTTATGTTAAACGAACACCATTCATTCATGTTAAACGATCACCATTCATTCATGTTAAACGAACACCATTCATCAAGTTAAACGAACACCATTCATCAAGTTAAACGAACACCACTCATTCAAGTTAGTTTTACATGGTCTGTTTTATTGGGTTTAAATTGATTCCATTTTGTTTCAATCACGTGGAAGCACTGTCCATGATTGAATCATGTTCAGCCAAAGTGCTATTTTTTTTAGTGTAATTTGTAATGTTTAAATGTTCAAATGTTCCAATGCAGGTTCATTCTGCTTTTATTATTATTTTAAATATATGTGTATGAATATGTGTGTTTGATATCATGTTTTAATTCATATTAAGGCAGAAAAGCCATAGTATTTTTATTTTTTTTTCAGGGGTGGAAAACAAAAGCTGTTGTTCCCAGAGCAAAAATATTTTAGAGATTGGTTTGTCAGCTTTAAAAATATGATGAATCAGTGAAAAAAGCAACAAAAGTGTTGTGTGAAAAATATGCTTGAGCATTTAAAGCCATTGCTAATGAGTTCTTGTAATATGCTGAACAAAATAATTTGTATGTTGTTTTGTATGTTGTTTTTGCGAATAATAATAATAATAATAATAAATAAGCAATCAATGAGTGGTGGTGTATTTTTTTAATTAGTATTGTGAACTATCTTCCAAAATGTATCTATAGGCATACAGTTTTAATTCTATAGCATAACCTTTATGTAAGATTTTTTTGGGGGGGCAACTGCTGCAAAAATGTCACTATTTCAGTGATTTTAAAGTATTATGCAGACAAATCATACCTGCTTCAATAAGATAATTAGTTTTTTACAGTTTATATTTTTTAAATGAAGACTGGGTTGATAACTTAAGGATGTTTATGTGGAATTACAAGTTTGAGATCATTTGCTTTTCAACCCTGCTGATGTATGTGAAGCAAGCGATTCAAAGGAAAGACATTCAAACTGTCAATTAATAACATCTAATAGATTAACTCAGAGAAAAATGTATCATCAAAAGTTTATCTTGGATGCCTAAAGTTTTTCACCAGAATTCCATGTTGCAGCACATACCATTATGTAGAATATTCCTCGCATTAAGACACCAAAACGGAAATATGAGGAACAAAATCAAGATGTGTCCATGTTTTTGTGGCAGACCATCACGGTGACCTCTACTGTCATAAGGACGAACATATATTTAAAAAAAATAAACAAAAAAAAAATAATAATGCAAAATGTTGTTCCATGATTGGTAAGAACATTATATAACAATTAAGTATTTTGCAATATTTCTAGAGAGAATGTAAACAAAAACAACATAGATGAGAAGCATGGCTGAAGGAGGAATGCTTCCAACCCCTAACCCGTGAAATATTTTAAGACATTGTGACCCTTTGATTTAATATTTATTTTCAAATGTTTAATGTATATTTAATGAATACAAATTTTATTTGTGTATTTAATTAAATGCTCATTTAGCCTACTTTCTTGAATGTTCAAGCTTCTTTTCAAAAGCAATTTTTTTTGTGATATTTTTATTTAAAAAGGCCAATCGTGGGTCTGGGTAGCTCAGCGAGTATTTACGCTGTCTACCACACCTGGAGTTGCAAGTTCGAATCCAGGGTGCGCTGAGTGACTCCAGCCAGGTCTCCTAAGCAACCAAATTGGCCCGGTTGCTACGGAAGGTAGAGTCACATGGGGTAACCTCCTCATGGTCGTGATTAAGTGGTTCTCACTCTCAGTGGGGTGCGTGGTGAATTGTGCGTGGATCACGGAGAGTAGCATGAGCCTCCACATGCTGGGAGTCTCCACGGTGACATGCACAACGAGCCACATGATAAGATGCGCCGATTGACTTGTCACAGAAGCGGGGGCAACAGAGACTTGTCCTCCGCCACCCGGATTGAGGTAACTGCGCCACCACGAGGACCTACTAAGTAGTAGAAATTGGGTATTCCAAATTGGGAGAAAAGGGGATAAAAAAAAAAAAAAAAAAAAAAAAAAAGAAAGAAATAAAAGGCCATTCAACAGATGAAAATGTGATACTGGTACATGCCTAGACACAACAACAAAGTATCAAGCAGGTATCTCTTTGATGTTAATCAGAACTAGGGTTGCCAACTCTCCCATATAATACAGAATTGTCCCATATTTAAGTGAACAAAATTGCGTTCCACATTGAATTCACATGGGACGCCGTTTGTCCCATATTTTGCCATCTCACAACCAAACTGCTGGAGAAATAGTCCAGTCTCTCATAGCAGCCATAGCTCATAGTGTTTGTTTGATGATGTCTGTTTGTCCAAACAATGCAAGTGAATGGGGACCATTTTCAAGCTCCAAAAAGGACATAAAAGGCAGTATAAAAGTAATCTATATGACTCCAGTGGTTTAATCAATGTCTTCCAATGTGATCCAATTGTTTTGAGTGAGGACACACCAAAATTTAACTCCTTTTTCACTGTACATCTTGCCATTGCAGTCACTAGAAATGATCATGATTTCAAGCTCGAATTGATCATTAATTGAGCTTAAAATCATGATAGCCATGGAGACTGCTGATGTCAAGATTTTAAGTGAAAAACGAGTTATATTTTGGTCTGTTCTCACCTAAAATTTAAAATTAAAATATCTTTGTTTGTGTTCCGGTAAAGAAAGAAAGTCATACGAGTTTGAGACAATATAAGGGTGAGTAAAAGATGAGAACACTATAATTTTTGTGTGAACTATTCCTTTAACATACTGTCTAGCAAGGCAGCTCACTAGGGTTTGGTAATGAAGGTAAAGGTTTGGGGTATATGGCAGTGCATCCTGATGTTTGTAAAATTAAGAAGGGAAGGTCTCCATTCCCAACAGCACAACATGGCTCACTGTCAAATTCTGGAGGCTGATATACTTGGCTGAGAAGATTTCTAGATATTTGAATCTTCTCACATCCTACACAAGGTATGATGAGAGAATGATCTCTAGACTACATGTATATAAATAGTTTGGCAGCTCAAATCAGAATCTTGCACAGAAGGAATGCATCTATAAAGACAGTGTTACATGTGAGTGATGCTGCAATTGCTCCATCTTTGCTGAAAAATAAAAGACATTCTGCTTTGCCAGCCATAATTCCCTGTTCTCGGAACATTAATGATTCAAAATGCACAGCAAATAAAATAAAATTTGATGTGACAGATCAGTGGTTTACAACTGGAAGATCGCAGGCAGCGGCTCACAGCCCAAAAATGGGTCACAGGTCTGATCTGATAGTGTCACAGACAGCAGGGAAAAAACAATGCTAAGTAAGTGATTATGTGCAGTCAGACGGTTATTACAAAATAAACCCAAACAGGGTGACCAGGACCTCAAAGCGAAGGGGTCTTGCATCACCCTGAAGGGGTTTATTGTGCAATAACATCTGGATAACTGTACATTATCCTGCTTATTACATGGCTACTTACCAAATAAATGGTCATAAAATATTGATTTGCATTGAAATTATGTAATTATGTGAGAATAAATAAATGACTGAGCAGCTGAATTCCACCTCTGGTTTGCATCAGAGTTCTGTTGGTTTTTATTACATACATAATGGCCATCTGACTCCTCATTATGCATCTTATTACAAGACTACTCACCAAATAAATAAAATGGACATGAAACATTGATTTGAGTTTAAATTATTTTAAAAAGCTTACTTGTTGAGATCGCACAATGATCTGAGAGATCTGTACTAAAGATGACTCGCAATACCCTGATGAGCGGTCTAATACGTCTTTAGGCCGATTATACTTCTGCGTCGAACCTACGGCGTAGGCTAAGTGCTGCTACGGCTGTCATGGGATAGCCAATGCAGTAGCCTGACGTGAACCTCTTCAAAAATTTACCTGCACGTTGCGTCGGCGCAGACCACAACAGCTGTGATTGGTCCATTTTGTAACCAGACCCCGCCCCCCAGAATGATATGGATATCTGAGGTAGTGTTGCATTTTATTCCAGATTATTTTGAGATCTATGCTTATTGTATTTGGATTCGGGAAGAGTAAAGCAATTGTCTTAATTTGGAGCACCTGCTGGCCCATAGTTGCGTGTTTTAACTATCCACAATTGGAAAAAATTAACTCTTATTTGGTTTAATTTCTTCGTGGCCCAAACTGGAGGGTTCTACAGTCTGAACTCCTTGGTTCTACAGTATAATGGCATTTAGAGATGTTTTTTATAGGGATTATAAGTGCCTCACTGTAACCCAGATTTTTGCTTTTTTTTTTTTTTTTTAAAGAGGAACGTGTCAATTAATTTTTGTGGTAATCAACATAGTCACAAATGCTGTCCATTGAGCTCAACTTGAATTGATCCTGGAATATTTCTTTAAATTTTATATCTATGAGAGGGCACATTGTTATATAATACAATGTGTTCATGTGAGGGCACATGTAATATAGATAATGCCATTCTAAAATTACCTTTAAAAAGACTTAAATTGTCAGTAGAAATGAAGCATTCAGTTGCTATTTGGCTTTGTAAGGCAGTGTTTTATGTTACTGTTAAACAACAAACACATTTGACCTAATATTTTAATTAATGTTTTCATTAATTTCAGATGGCAAAGGCTTTGAAGAAGGTACCAGTGTGGGAGAAATGTATTAAAGTATCACCATGGAAAGTAATAAAAGTTCAGTACTATTTTACACTGAGTGGAAAGTTTTCAATCATATTATACATTTTAAAAACTATCGGCCAATTAATCGGCTATCTGCCTGTTTTCCCACCTTAGTTATCGGTATCGGCAAAATCCACTATTGGTCCACCTCTATTGTATTCTAGTCACAAACTTTGCGATGTGAGCCATGATTTGACCGTATGGTTGACAGTAAGGTGTAAAGTAAATCATACTTCATAAGTTATGGAAAGAGAACACTTATTTGTCAGAAAATTAAAAACTTTAAGAGTTGGTTATTGTCTATATGCATTGTAAAGTCTTTAAAACGACACCCGTTTTGTGTTATTCAGGCGAGTAGTTATTCATTAATTTGATGATTTCTTTTTTAGCACAGAATGTCAAAAGTATGCTAAAATATTTATTATTATTTAAACGACTAAAGAGCAAGCATACAGTAATTTCTTCATTTATCTTTTCCCGTCAACGCAAGCAACATGTATAACAAATAATACGTCTAAATTTCTTTTTAAATGCTACACTAATTTAAGGAATACTTTTGAATCCAGGAATTACATTGCCTTTGTTCATGTATGAAACGTATAATTAGCATTTTGGCTGTTTAGCCTACTCACTGAACGATGCAGACACACCAACGCAGAACTATAAATGCAAACCAGGGCGTTGGCCCCTACACTGAGCCTTACCGTAGGTTTGATGCAAAAATTCATGTATGTGCAGTTGTTACTCATAGATATCAGACCGCTAGATGGCGCCATTGACCAATCAGAATCAAGAATTCCAGAGCATCATGTAATAAATGCAAATAACATTTGCAACTAACCAAATAATCATGCATAGTAAATTTAGTTATTCAAATAGGTTTAACAACTTTTAAAAAACTAGAGAAAATGGCAAAGAGAAGAGAAATTGTATAAAATAATAGCTTATCTGTATTAAACAGTGTTCTTATAAATGGCAGCAGGAAAATGGATTTCATAATCTTTTAGATCTAGAGATCTCAATGTTCTCCAGAGCAGTGATTCAGTGTGTAGCACAGAAAGTGCGGACTGAAGGACAAAAGGGTGTTTGGCTTTCAAGGGGAATGACCGCAGACCATTCTCTCCAGCGCTGAATAAGGCAGCACAGCAAGGCTTTAATTTTATCTGAATACAATATGATGACAAGCGACACCCAATCCCAGTTGCCCAAACCCCCCAAATAAACTGCTCCACACAGCTCTTCTTCAACCCACTCACAGTCTAAAGATATCTCTTTTAGCACTGTTACATACACTTTAATGTCTTGCAAATTGTGTAGTTCCATTTTTCATAATGAATGTGTTAGTGGAATCACAGGAAAGCAGGGCTGTTGCTATACAAGACTGCAAGATCAAACTATAGTCTGAACTACAGTATGGTCTCAGAGAGAAGGTGTAGTGCTGTGATGTTCTATGAAATCTATGAGCATGTTTATTTGCATTCCACATACTAAGAAAGTAATACGCAGTATGTACCTGTATGAAGGGCAGAGTATGCACATTTTCAAGGGGTTGAAAAATGAAATGTCATGATGTCATCCAAAAATCATTTTGATAAAAGATTACTAAGACAAATTTTTTTTTTGGCACCAATACATTGTGTATAATAAGACCAGAGCGTGCATGAAATTTAATTTCATGATGACTTTAAAAATAGTAGGCAGCACACAGTAAATACTATGAAGCATGCATGTATGCTAGTATTCTCTTCCCAACAGCCTATGTATTATTCTGTGTGAGTTATTGATCATGTCGGCTGCCAGGCAGAGGAATCTAAAGAGAAGTGCTTCTCTTCAGAGTGTTACGAGAGCTCAAAGTGGGTTTGTCTATCTGGAAGTTTATCAGAAGCAGTGGGATGAGGTGTGGACTCACAGTCAGGTATCTTGCATCCAATTCCACCTTCTTCTCCAGCTCAGACATCAGCTCATTGTGGAAGCATTTCAACTGCAAAAGATGCAGAGACTTGGGATGAAAAACTCATTCATCTTTTTTAAAACCTAAAAACACAGATTTGTTGACACTCTTGCAAATTATATGACATGCCAATGGGCTTAAAATGAAAAGTTGCATGCTAAATGGAATCTGCGGTCACATCCTTTAAGGGTAAGCAGGTTACAAACCATTTCCTCTAACTGTACTTGAATCTGCCGGTGGACCTCTGCCATCTGGAAAAGCACATCCCCTGCAGAGAAGGACAGACATCAGTCAATGAAAGGACAACAGGAAATGAGCTCATGATCATGTGTTTAAAGTGAGAAAAAAAAATGTAGTAAGGTTAAAAAGCAACAGATTGTGTTACAGAGGGAGGGATTGAGTGAGGGGAAAGAAAGACAAGAAAGATTAGGAAAGAAGACAGAAAGGAGGAAGGAAAGAAAGACAAAAGGAAGGCAGGAAAGAGAGATAAAAAGTCCCAGCGTGCATTACAATCATGCCATCACACTAAACACACACCACAGAAGACGAGCAAACATAGGGTTGATGGCACAGACTAAGACATTAAACAGAGACAAAGAAAACTTAAAAACAGGATGAATGGTGGAGAAAAAACAAGTCCAAATGAAAAGATTTCAAAGAGATTTATATATATATATATATATATAAAAAAAAAACATTTCAAAAACATTTTGTGCATTAAAGGCATAGTTCACCCACAAATAAACATTCTGTCATTAGTCACTCATGTGTCATTCTGAACCCATATGCTGTTATTATTTTCTGTGGAACACAAAAGGAGAAATTTTGAACAGTCTTTAGTGGCCTGAAGTGACCATGTCTGTTAAGCTCCAAAAAGAACAGAAAAAGGATCATTAAAATAGTTTACACTTCTTAAACTAAGCTAATCTAAGGTCTTCTGAAGCCATACCATAGATACATGCAAGGCCAAAACCAATATGAAACCGGCAAACAACAACTTGCGTTTCGGTCTGTTCCTCACATAAAGCTTCTGCATCGTATGACTTCAGAAAACATGGAATATTGCCAGCCTGGTCTTATGAAATTTATGTGAACATGACAAAATTTTTGCAATTCAAAATGTACATGCTGTATATCACATTTTGCTGCAGGTTTTCAGTGAAATGTCCATCTGGGGGCGCCAAAAGCAAGTAAAATGGTGTCGTATTCATATGCGGTTTTAGGGTGAATTTTAGGAAAAGTTTCAAACATACCTCCCTAACCCAAAACATTTGCCTAAATCTAACCATTAGTGTTTTAAAATGCAGAAGCATAATGAAAAAGCACATTTTCTGAAGCAACCACCTCATTTCTACTGCTTCAATGACTCTGTAATGTCACGTGTTAGCTTGAGTTCATAGCTGGACTTGAACCGCAGTCCTCTGACTGCATGTCCAATGCCCTATCAGGTGAGCTGCCACGCAAACTATCTGTGTTGGAGTAAGTGTATATATTTAGGTGAGTCTGTAATACAAGCATTAAAATGTATTGTTTTTCAAAAGATGCTTGAGTAAAAGTGTATCAATATCATAAAATAGCAGGTTCAGAGTAATAGAGAGAAAAATAATAATTTATAAAGTCATTATCAGCCATTTAAGTCATGATTTGAGTGAAAGTGAATTAAACACATAGTTGTTCTAGCGCCTCTAGTGTCCATTTTACCTGGAAACTACAGGGAATTGTACCTGGAGGCACGTGTAACAAAAATACGTTTTGCAAAAATGTACAGTATATAGAGTCACGTTTTCACTATGAGACCAGGTTGAATATTGCTCACTCACAACTCATAAAGACCCCTTTTATGGTGTTTTTTTTTTTTGTTGTCCTTTTTGGAGTTTGACAGCCTCTAGTCACTATAAACTCACATGATATGAGAAAGAGCTGCATTAAGATTCTTCAAAATTTCTCCTTTTGTGTATGGATTTACAAAGACAACAGGGTGAGTAAATAATGACAGAATTTTCATTTCTGGCTGAACTAATCCTTTAAACAAAACCAAACAAACTGCCTAAAATAACTGTAAATTGGAAAGATAAACGGCTGTCTGCTTTCATTTCTCTTTTCATTTTTCAATGCTACAGTGCTTCTAAAAGAGGATGACTGTCAGAATGTTGCAAAACTTTCTGCAACAGAGTAAAGAAAAAGGAAACAAAAACAAACCAAACAAGGCCATGCAGCCGGTGAAAGTCGTGTTGTTTTAATATACCTACATGCTGTTGCTTCTGAATATGCAATGCATTGTGAGGAAAGGAACAGACAGTGAGCAGAGCACAGAAGAGACACTGTGAAAAGAACGCACAGCAATGGAAGACAACAGCACGCCGCCCTGACCTGCTTCAAACTTAGCAAAACCTAAAGTTAGCTGGTACAGGATGTCTTTAAGCACTGTGCAATGCGGAAATAGTGTTTGCACATGCCTGAACATTTCTTACTAGCCAATTTAAAGGGATAGTTTGCCCAAAAATAAATCCCAGATGTGTCCCTTTCTTTCTTCTGCTGAACACAAATGAAGATTTTTAGAAGAATATTTCACCAAGTGAATGGTGGCCAGAACTTTGAAGCTCCACAAAGCAAATAAAGGCAGCATAAACAATCCATAAAACTCCAGTTGTTTAATCCATGTTGTCTGAAGCGATATGATAGGTGTGGGTGAGAAACAGAACAATTTAAGTCCATTTTTACTATAAATTCTCCTGCCTGCCCAGTAGATGGCGATATGCATGAAGAATGTGAATAGCCAAAAATAAAAATAAAAAGAATGTGAAAGTGGAGATTTATAGTAAAAAAGAAATTAAATACTGATCTGTTTCTAACCCACATTTATCATATCTCTTCAGAAGGCATGGATTAAACCAATTCGTTTTAGGGATTACTTTTATGCTGCCTTTGTGCTTTTTGGAGCTTCAGAGTTTTGGTCACCATTCATTTGCATTGAAATGGACCTACAGTGCTGAAATATTCTTCTAAACATCTTTATTTGTGTTCTGCTGAAGGAAGTCATACATATCTGGGATGTCATGAGGGTGAGTAAATGATGAGAATTTTCATTTTTGGATTAACTATTAGTTTAAATCTAGCGTATCAGCACACATCAGATCCCTGCATGTTGGAGAGCTCTCACTGAAGAATACAAGCATTTGACTCAAACATGCAGCCTGTTGATTAGTCTGAAAGAGGCTCCTGAAGATCTTAATGATAACCAATTCAGCCAAAAACGTATATTCCGTCATTATTTACTCACCTTAATTTAGCTTCAAACCTTTTTACTTAGTTTACTCCATGGAACACAAAAAGGAGATGTTTAGTGCAATGTTTACACTGCTCTTTTCAAACAAAAACATATGCTGACCAGTGAGTGTCAAGCTCCAAAAAAAGCATCATAAAATTAGTGCATATGACTTGTGCACTTTATTCCAAGTCTTCTGAAGCCATCATTTGTGAGGAAAAGAAACCAATTTAAGTTGTTCTTCACTGAAAGCTACAGCGGAGTGCAGCATTTTTAGTGAATAATGACTTCAGTGTTGGTCTGCTCATCACACAAAGCTATAGTACAGCTTCAAAAGACTTGGAGTATGGAATATAGTGTGCCCTTATGGTGTTTTATTTTCACTTTTAGAGCTTGACAACCTTAGGTCACTTTCCACTTCTTTTGTGTTCTAAGAAAGAAATTCATAAAGGTTTGGAACAACATGAGTGAGTAAATGTTGAAAGACCTTCATTTTTGGGTGAACTATTCTAAAATGCAACCCTTATGGGTCAATTGCTTGAATTTTACCTCCTAATCTTGAGAATGATCTCTACATTTAAATGAGAATTGCAGTCCAAAATAATCAGTCAGCCAAGCAAACAGTGACAAAGCGGTACGGAGCATTAACAAAAACAGGCTAGACTCAGAACATGGAGGACACACAGTACTGCTTTAATAACAACTCTTGACACAATTGCACATTTGTATATTCATTTTTTTCCCATTACATTTCACTGATGCAAAAAATAAATAAAAAATAAATAAATAAAAATATAGCATTAATCACATACCACCCACATCCTTTAAAGCTTATCTGGAACTTTATTTCCTCACCTTCATGCCATCCCAGATGTGATTTTTAGAAGAATATCTCAGCTCTGTAGGTACATATAATGCAAGTGAATGGTGAACAAAACTTTGAAGCTCCAAAAATCACAAAGGAAACATAAAAGTAATCCATAAGATTCCAGTTGTTTAATCCATATCTTCAGAAGCAATATGATAGGTGTGGGTGAGAAACGGATCAATATAGTGGATATTTTTTGTAAAAAAAAGGACTTAAATATTGATCTGTTTCTGACTGATCATATCGCTTCAGAAGACATGGATTTAACCACTCAAGTCTTATGGATTACTTTTATGTTTCCTTTACGTGATTTTGAGCTTCAAAGTTTTGTTCACCATTCACTTGCATTGTGAGGACCAACAGAGCTGAAATATTCTTCTAAAAATCTTAGTTTATTCTGAAGAATAAAGAAAGTCATACACATCTGGGATGACATCAGGGCGAGTAAATGAGAGAATTTTATTTTTTAGGTGAACTCTCTTTAATCTAAACATAAAAATTAGAGGTCTTTGCCTCCACATACACACCTTAGGTAAATTAAGCTAATTAAGGTTTTATACTGATTCAGTTGACTGTGAAGCAAAATGAGAAAAATAGAAATTCATGATCTACCTGGATTTCTGCATAAACTGGTTATACAATTAAACCATAGATCAACTAAGTCACAATAGACAGACACAGTTACAGAGATAAAAAGGTAGTAAATTGTCATGTTAATGAAACCTTGTATTAGTACAGTATACTGAAATGTCATTCTAGGATTTTGAGCCGGTAGTCATTTAATTTGGGGTGCCAATATATTTTGGACATGTCTGTCTGAGGTCAAGTTTATAATATAAAAATGTGCCTAATTTAAGCAACAATATAAATGTAGAAGTCCATGACAATTACAGGAATCCTGGGAATGCCTTTGTTTTGTTGCTGGTTTTGCTAGATATGACATGACACAATAATTATAACATCTGAACAAACAATTATTTGGACCTAATCATTTAATTACATTTATAATGATGATCAGAATATATTTTTATGGCTTGATTGCAGTTAATAAAGTTACTGCAACACAAATCACAACCTAATCAGAGGATGATTAAAAATAAAAACAACAACAACAACAACAACAACAACAACAACAACAACAAAACAGGTATATGGTGCAGAATGATGACTACATGTCAACCCTTCTTGGACGCACTTTCAAGCATGAACAATCTTCTGTCAGACTTATTAAAAGAAAAGGTGGTCTGCATCATAAGTCTGCAGACACACAGCACGCCACCTAAACGGATTACAAATAATCAGCAGTGCTCTCCAGCCTCAAGACTTACAATCTAAAGAGGTATTTTAACTGTTCTTAGCACCTGAATCAATTAACAAATGCAGCGCTAGGGCCTACACACACACACACACACACACACACACACACACACACAAGCCACAAACACTGTAGCTAAATGCGGTTGTTATTCACAATGCTTAATCCTGTACATGCAGAGTTTGGTTATTTACAGGAGTTAAAACAGCATTCCACATACACATTCACTCCCGAAAACTTCAGGCAGTGACAACTGGATTTTTCTTGAAGGGACTGTTCACGCAAAATTAAAATTCTGTCATATTGTACTCACACTCATGTTGTTCCAAACCCCTATGACTTTCTTTTGCAGAACACAAAAGGATAATTTTTAATTAATAACCCAGTCTATCTTGAGTACAATGGCAGGGTGAATCAATTATGACAGAATTTTCATTTTTGGGTGAAATATTACTTTAAATGCATCAGTGTTGTATGAAGTACTCAATCGTCATACTTAAGTGAAGTACAGATACCTTTATGGAAATTGACTCAAGTAAAAGTTAAAGTAGCTCATGACAAAAGTATTCAAATAACTGTTATTAAAATGTACTTAAGTATCAAAAGTATCAAGTTAATGGCATAAATAAGATGATCATACAGCCATGGCAACCTAATCCAAGGTGCTTCTCACAATTCACCAAAATAATCATTCAGACCGATTCAAAAGAATCAACTTGATCAAAAGATCTGACTTAAAAGATTTGTATTCAAATCTGACATTCTATTGCCGAGCCGCATGCAGGTTACGCTTGGAGCGGTGATATTTTTGGAGGTTTGCTGTCGCAAAAGTAATGAGAGTCTGGAGAAATGTATAGGAGTAATAACGGTACTCGTTTTCTTTTTTTGGGGGGGGGGGGATTTTTCCCCTTTTTCTCCCAATTTGGAATGCCCAATTCCCAATGCGCTCTAAGTCCTCGTGGTCGCATAGTGATTCGCTTCAGTCCAGGTGGCGGAGGACGAATCCCAGTTGCCTCCGCGTCTGAGACAGTCAACCCGCGCATCTTATCACGTGGCTTGTTGAGCACGTTGCCACGGAGACATAGCGCGTGTGGAGGCTTCACGCCATCCACCGCGGCAACCACGCTCAATTCACCACGCGCCCCACCGAGAACAAACCACATTATAGCGACCACAAGGATGTTACCCCATGTGACTCTACCCTCCCTAGCAACCGGGCCAATTTGGTTGCTTAGGAGACCTGGCTGGAGTCACTCAGCACACCCTGGGATTCGAACTAGCGAACTAGCGAACTCCAGGGGTGGTAGTACTCATTTTCTTTTCAAAATGTAGAAGTCAACAAAAATGTCAATAGTCTAGTAAAGTGGAAATATTGTAAAAATCTACTGAAGTAGTTATAGCTATAAACATGTGTAATGCACAGAGTGTTCAGAACAGAACTGAACAAATAATTGTGTCACTTTTGAACACACAGACAGCTCGTCGTCTGGTTGTCTCTGGTTACAGAGCATAAACAAAATATGGCTCCTCTGTTAACTGGGCTTTATTAACAATTATCTGGTGATAAATTATTTTGGTCAAAATAGTCACCATGGTTATCACCATGTCAACCATTGCAAGTTCGGGAGTGACACACACCTGGAATGATAATTTATGACCACAGATATAAGCTTCCTCCACAAAAAAAAAAAAAAAAGAAAAATACACAGACACACCCAAACATTCATTCCCAATATGCAGCTGGAAAAAAAGCTTCTTACTTGATCCTTGAATATCAATTAAGTGGCATCTGCTAACAAATGACGTTAAACCTTAAACTTTTTTCCAATTACTAATAACATATTTTTTGTGAATGTATAAAGTCTGTTCCCCTCAGGTCCATGCAGAGTAAACACAGGTGTATTTTATCATATTACATATGAACATATTCCACAAAGTTGCCAACCAGAAGGTGTCCAAATACCTTGTCTTTATTTTTGAACAATCTTTTGTTTTATCATTTGAAACCTAACAAACTTCTTTTTGCGAACGGTTTTGCTTGAAGTGTGTTTGTGCTATTTTCTTTCAAATAAATGCCACAAAAATTCTAAATCTAATGCAATGGTATTCACACAATTTTAAGTTTGACTGACGTGTCCAAGCCACTGCAAATAAGACCACATATTTTAGATCTTTAAACTGATAAGTTTTAAGGAGATAAGCAGGGTGTTTCTACAGAAAAGCAAGCCTTTCAGAAAACCGCCTGACAGGAGCTATTAGCATGCAGGTAATTTGAACTCTTGAAAAACGGACCTCTGACATCCGCATTCCTTTTGGTTTGTGCACAGCTGCCTGACTGACAGACAGCACTGGGGCCAGGAAGAGTCACGGTCACTGCTGAGCGCTCGACTCGGCAAGCAAGCGTATTCATGCAACATACATGAGAAACACACACACGCACGCTCTCTCGGGACCCGTCATTTCTGTCTTGGTCTCTCCCTCCCAGAATGCAACCACAAAGAGAACAATAGATACCTGTCAGTCAGCAGGACAGAATTTCTGGAAAATCTGTGCCTGCAGCCTTGCGCGTCTCTACTTGGGCTGTGCAAAACTACATATTTTCAAAATCGGAAAATAGTAGAAAAATAGTGTGACGAGTGTCATGACAACAAAGTTGTAATATTGGATATTGCTTTACACAGATAAGGTTGGTCAGCGATTTTATCATATTTTAACGTTTTGGAACTGGCCCCATTCACTTCTATTGTAAGTGCATCTTGAAAAAAAGTCAATCTGGTTTTGAATGACGAGGGTGAGTAAATGATGGCAGAAATGTTAATGTTTAGGTGTGAGCTATTATATAATTGTGGAGGCGAGGGCGTGGTCGAGCGCCCATCTGGGGAGAGAGGAAGCGGTAAGGAGGTTCACCTGAGATGAACTGCGGGTAATTACGGTTTCTGTGTTTGCAGTGAGAGACGGGGGAGATAAAAATGGCCTGGTGCACAGAGAGAGGGGAGGGACACACAAGAGATTGTGTGATTATTACTGAGTGCTTTGTTTGATTGCTGAAAAGCTGAACTTTATTTGTGGATGCTGCAAAGCCACTTTGTTTTATGTAAGCTGTAAGCGATTGCTGTGTATTAAGAAAGAAAACATGACTCAAATGGATCGTGGAAACCAGCTCCCGCTTCCTCCTTTATCTGCCCGACAACAAAATGAGTTATAATAGTAAAATTGCTCCTTCACAGGGCCGGATTAACCACGTTCAGTGGGGCAACTCTTTCCAGTCACACAAGTGCAGCTCCTATCTACTTAAAGGGACAGTTCACCCAAAAATGAAAATTCTCTCATCTTTTTCTCACCCTCATGCCATCCCAGATGTGTATGACTTTTTTTCTTCTGCTGAACACAAATGACGATTTTTAGAAGAATATCTCAGCTCTGTAGGTCCATATAATGCAAGTGAATGGACTCCAGTGGTTAAATCCATATCTTCAGAAGTGATATGATAGGTGTTGGTGAGAAACAGATATAAGTACATTTTTGTGAGAAATTATTTTCCCTGCCCAGTAGCAGGTGATATGAATGAAGAATGTGAATCACCAAAAACACAAGAAGAATGTGAAAGTTAAAGTGCAGACTGACTAAGTAGTGAGGTGAATTTATTGTTAAAAAAAAAAAAAAAAAAAAAAAAAGACTTAAATATTGATTTGTTTCTCACCCACACCTATCACTCTGCTTCTGAAGATATGGATTTAACCACTAGAGTCTTATAGATTACTTATATGCTGACTTATGTGATTTTCGGAGCTTCAGAATTTTGGCACCCATTCACTTGCATTGTATGGACCAAAAGAGCTGAGATATTCTTCTAAAAATCTTAATTTGTGTTCAGAAGATGACAGAAAGTCATACACATCTGGGATGGTATAAGGATGAGTAAATGATGAGAATTTTAATTTTTTGGTAAACTATCCATTTAAATAGAAAAAGACAGAAATCTCCAATCAGGAATAAAACCTGATAACAGTGGTTTAAATAAATGCCAAAAATTGTGCTTCTTTAGATCAAATCACACAGACAAAAAACTTTAAGCTGGATCAGCAAATGTGCATGCACGTCCCAGAGTAAACAAACTAAAGTCAACAAAGAGTGCGTTTACATGCATGATCTTACACCAATATGTGCAATATGCCGACACCATCAGGTAAAAGGCTTAAATAGTTTTCCTCGATCAGGGTAAGGTCATAGTTTAAGCATAAACTGATGAACAGAGAATAACCCAATGATTTTGTCTCATGTAAATGTGGTTTGGTTGCATTGTTGGGTTTTGTTAATAATTTGATTTTTTTAGTATATTTGTGTGCAAGTAAACACTCAAACTCTAAAGTTGAAGGGGCCGCCATATTGACTATTATGAATTCTCCCATTCACTAATCAACTAGTCGAACACTGTGACCTTTTTGTGACCCTAGACTCTACTATAGACATAAGAGTGTGTGTGAGAAAGACTTAGAAGAGCCCATCTAATCAAATCAGCCCTCCTATAATTCCTATCCCCATCTCACCCCACTGGCTCTATATGCAAACATTTATGGCTGAACATCTAGATCACAGGAGTGTCAGTGAAATGAAACTAATACAGGTTATGGAGAGAAACAGCAGCTGCAGGCAAACCCAACTGGCCAGACCAGTCTGGGAGGAGGAGAACGAGTAGGAGAGCAGAGTGAATCACTGACAATGGACAAGAGTGGATCACTGTGGGGTATCATGGGAATAGTCGAAACGCTGAGGCTTCCAGCCAAACTAAGATATGGAGTGCCAGCATTCTGAAGAACAAAATGGAGGTCTTTGTATATCAGCTTAACGTAGCTGCACAGTGTCTTTTGTCATTTTGTACAGTGAGCAGATTACATCATTCCCCATGGTGCTGCTACTGACACGGTATTATGTATCCCCTGGTGCGCTGCTGCATCAAGTGGTACTTATGTCACATTGTATTGCAAATGCAGTCTTTTGCCCCATTCACAGATATAGAGATTTCATCACTGGAGGTTGCCAAGTGGCTGTATTGTTGGTTGTAGAGGGCATTTCTACTGCTGGATGCCCTAAATCATTTTATTAGTGGGCTGCACAACTGGCCATAGCTTTTGAAAATCTGATAACAAATGGGATGTACCGCTAATAAAAATAAGATTTAATTCAAATTTAATGCAGAATCTCTACATTGCTGCTAAAAATGGACATTCTGGAGCGGAAAGTGTTTGCATGTAAATTAGAGCAGTGCATATCGCGTCACTTCATGAACAAGACGAAAGATTAACGCATATGAACCAAACTCACTGCCGGAAATTTCTGACACTGTTTTCTATGTAGCATTTTATTTTATCCTTGTATGTGGGCAGAGAAAATGAATATGGAACAGTGTAATCACTACCGATTGCTGCAGAGTTTATTTGGCGCTCTTTGTTTGCTGCGATTCTCTGATTGGTGGATAATTTCTACTCAGAATCATTGATAGTGAAGTCATTCACCAGAATTGCTCTTTAACCTTTGAATGATCTTACGGGTCAATTTGACCTGTATAAAATTTTAACACTGATTTACATCAACTTTTTGGCCTGAAACCATGACATCCTACAATGGAGTAATTTTTTTTAAATGTATTTATAAACAAAGCTATTAAAGAAGTACCTAATGAGGTCCTCCAGTTCATATAAACACTGTAAAATGTTAGAACAGTTTAAAATGTTATTGATGATAATGCAGTTGTTGGGGAGAAAATATACAAATTGTGACTGCTGAACTGTGATCAACAGTGGGGAGTTAAGAACATTTAAAAAGATTTTAAAAAAAAATACATAAAATGAAATAACACTGACTGATGGTTTTAACAGATGCATATGCCATTGATTATAAACCCTGGGGCTCACAGTAGGTGTGCCTTTAAAGATTTATAAGTTATCGTAAAAAACTGTTCCCCTGTTTAGAAAATGAATGGTGTCCTAGAACCAGACTTAAACAATGGTTTGATAAAAGACATCTGGTGGGCTTGGTGCAACATGAATAGCACTTACTACTCTGACTGCAACCAGATGATTTAAAGGTGCTATATGTAAGATTGACAACAAGCAATTGAAATGGGTACTGCAGTCCAAATTCTAAATATTAGAGAGTTGTCTGCCCCGCCCCAGACTCGAAGTTCACGCGGGTTGCCAGAATTAGCCAACTCAGCATCCATTTTAAAGGATTTCTGGGCTTTAAGCGGTCTCCATCTTCCAAAGGCATCTCCAATATTTATCCTTGTTTTACTATGCCTCTGGTCATGGTGGTTATTAGACAGATGATGAGGCTTTTTAGGTCGGGTGGAATCTGTTATCTCTGATCCAGTTCGTTTGCTGGCTTCCATGGCTGCAGCACGCAGTGTGTTTGCCTGCAAACTTGTTCATATCTGGCAACCTGGCGGTGGCGAAATTCTATTGGTGAGCGGGCAGTGGGCGGGATCACACAGGCCAAAACATAAACAGAAATTCCGGCCCGGAACGGAAACTTCAAAGGCTGTAGCATTGTTATTGGAGAAGACAGTATTTCAGCTTAGCATGTTTCCTAATTCTCTAATGACATATTATGGTCATTTTATGATTTAGTACAGTAAAAATATTACATATAGCACCTTTAAAAAGGTGGAAATTACACTTGGATGTTTAGGATGTGTCAGTTCAATATGGTAACCTGGAAATCACTTTATTTTCTGAATAGATTTGCAATATTTCCTACTGTAGTGAAATACATATTTATGGAATGATTACCATATTGCGCACACTTTACATATTACATGGTGCATGCTATTTACATGGTACTTTATTGTAAAGGTACTTCAGAGAATACCATGGTATTAACATGGTACCATGTCCAAAAACATGGTGATTCCATGGTACGCTATGGTTTGAAACTGAAGTGAAGATAAATATATTTAGCAGTTCCTTCACATGATTTATATCACTAGCCTACTTTCTCCGCTGTTGGACCTACAGTAAATAGTTTCCAATAGGATGGTCCCTTACAGACTCTGAATGATTGCAATGTACTTTTATACGCTGAAGTTTGTATATGTGTGTGTAGTTAACATAATGCTAAGCAAGCCACACTGCTCAAAATAATGAGCAATTTAAATCACAAATAGCTGGAGACTGGCTGTGGCAGGGCAGAGATCTTGTCCTACTGACCCAGTAAAAACTATGCAGTGCAGCGACATCATGACCTCTGCATGTCAGCTTTACTGCTGTTAAGAGACACAGAGGCACAGGAGGCACTGATCTCCCCTAGTACAGTGCAACTCAAGCCAGCAAACTAGCATATACTGTAGCATTAGCATACAGATGAGGGGAAATTAAAATCCAACTCGTGCTGCATGAGAACAGAAAAGAGCCACCAACATACTACTTTACAATTTCTAGGAAGTTAGTGGCTTAATTTTTGCAAAGGTTCACTTTGACTGTTAGTATTTGACAGTAAGGCGACATCCACACTACTGCGTTTCATTTGAAAATGAGGGCTGTTGCGATAATTGAATGCGTTAATGTTAATTTAGTGCAATTAATTATGAACCATAATGTGTTAATAATAACAACATTTAATCGTGTCAGTTAATCATGCTCCCGACCAGTACATAAATTCTGTATTAAGGAATGTTCTTTACAATCAGAGCAATTCAAGCTTGGTGTTCCACCTTGATGCAGTAGGGGGCAGTCAGGGCTCCAACTGAACAGGCAACACGCCTCAAACCAGCGAGCAAGCAGTGCAGCCTTCCAAAATATGACTGCAACAAGCACAACAGTATGCAGCCATCTTGAGACACGACGCAACTCAAGTGAGACTCTCCAAAAGAGTCCATCTGGTGCGTGAGCACATAGACCAACAATCAAAAATAGCATAAAGGGAAGTAGGCCAATAATAGGGATAAGTTCAATGATATGGAAATAAAACAAACAATACTTTGACTTTTAAAGCCACTTTTTGCATTGTCCAAATGCTTTACTTGTCTGTTGTCACATATGTAAATGGAATGTATTTGAATAATCTGAATTATAATAGGCCTATTTATTATACATTTATAATTATTTTAGTTATTATATACTAAATTATCTTTATTTGGGGGCCTTTTTCAGTAAATACTGATACACGACTAATTGTGATTTATTCGATTAATTGATCACGTCACAGTACATCATGTAATTACTTCGATTGAAATGTTTAATCGATTGACAGCTCTATTGAAACGCATTGATTTTGCTACGCTTGTGCCTCTCAATCAAACTGGAACGGCATTTTCCTCCACTGAAAATGGTGACTTTCAAAAATGCTCTCCAGAACAGCTTATTTTGGAAAACAATGACATTAATGGGCTTCCACATGACTCACATCACCGTTGTCCAATACATGGAGCTCTATGGAGTGAAGTGCAGTGCCGCATGTCACTGTGGAAGCTACTTTAGGAAACTGAAAACAGAGTTTTCAGACGAAAACAGATTCATGTGGATGTGGTCTTAGTTAATGTTAGTGCCATGGTACCACCACAGTCCGTTTTGTAATGGATGCACATTCATTTTACATGTGAACACATTTGGAAGCATTTTCAATTTATGTGTTTTAGTTTAGTTAGAAGTGCCTTGTAAAACATTGGGAGCACATGCAAATTGCTCCAAAACCACACAAGAACCATATGGGATTTTGTGAAAAACACACAATTTTCTGCAAGCGTGTTTTTGTGAGGGTGTGTTTATTTGTGTCTTTGTTCACCAGAAAAAAATCTGAGGCTGAGAAACAGAGGGAAAGTAAAGACGCAGAGATCAGAGAGTCTGTAATCCTGACAGACAACACAGTGTGTTAATGTATCCATTCAATCTGACAGGGATGCTTGGACTCAAAACTGCATTTTTTGGCAGTTTAGATGGTGAAGGGCATGCGTGAGGGATCCTCTTGGCACAGCCTGTGCTCCACGGCTCATGGTAAGAGGGGGAAAGAGGAGGTGGAACCCCTCTGACACGACAAACATGCTGTACCATAAAGCAGCAGTGTGACAGCCTGCTGGAATGAGCCAGAGAGATGAGGACATGACTGAAATACCCCAAAGAAATCCAGAGACAGCATTATCTCACAAGCTGGAGAATCAATCTGTTCTCAGCACAAACCACCCCCCTTACCTATGGAGACGTATTCAAGAGTGGAGCACAGATTGATTCAGGAAATGACCTCAGATGTGTGTGCTCTGACAGAAATGGACTGCCACAGAGAGCATTTTAAAGGGCATATTCTGCACTTCATTTTTTATTTGATCCCCCTCCCCTCTCTAGGATCATTACAATTAAACAGTCTGTTTTTGCAACTGTTTATTTTAAGAATTCTATATGTAAACATCTTAAAGGTACAGTAGAATGTAAAGATATGTACATTTCTGTAATGATTGCCCAGAAAGTTGTTCAATAATGGTGTTGATATGCAAACGGGGGTGGTCATTTGTTAATGTGCTCATGATTTAGATGTTGCAACTATGACTATTTCCATCTGGCCCATTTTTACAGCTAAATGCTGTGTTCCATTCAACTCGGAAAGTCGGAATTTCCAACTTCTTAAAGTGTAACAGCATTTGAAAGCAGACTTCCAGTTTCCTGGCATAGTTGGTAATACCCAGCCCTACTTGCTATGCCATTGTTTGGATGCTCTGGGTGGTTGCTAGAGAGTTGCTAAGTATTTTTAGGGTGGTTGCTTCCGAGACAAAAGAGCCCATCCACAAGTCTCTATGATATTCTGGTCTCTAATCTTATGCACAAATTCACAGCTTTGCAGAGATATGGGCATTTCAGGCAATGAACGGCATTGTTTTATTAATCCTCAATTTGGTTGCTACAATAGCAGATCTGTTTGTTGATAATCTAACATCTGCAAAGCTAAAAGGTTGCATTGCCATTTTGTTTCCTTAAGGCCAGTTCACACTGCCCCAACAAACGCCAGACAACAATATTTCCATCATCCTAAAATTGGCTGTTGTATTTAGAATGTTGAGAAACAAAACTGTCGTGCTCACACTGATCCAACAAACACCAACAAACTTATGTGTATTTGTGTGTCGTTGTTTGCCTGTGAAGACGACTGACAAGGACGAGGTTGCAAATGAAGCCAAACCTGCATGATTTAGTATATAAATATTATGTTCAGCATGTAGGGACATTAGGCTATAACCTATAAAACATTTTAAAAACGTTTTGTATTTGCTAGGAACTTATTCATTCTGAGAGCTCCGTCACAGGATGGAAATCCAGCGCCAAAAAAACACACATCTAGTCTTAGTTTGTCCACAAAATGTGGGGAAAGTTAATATTTTATATTATTGCAGATACAAGTTAATATTATTGCAGTTCTGCAGGAACTAGAAATAAAAGATCTATGTTTTTCATGCGAGTGAAAAGAGCACTTAAGCACAAATTCATCCCGTACATGTCTTGCTTGTTTGTACATACTCCCTCACGCATGTCATCCACACAAACTGTTGAACCCAACACTAGCATGAAGTTATGTTTTCTTTAGAAAGGAACGGAATTCCTTATGTTCGCAACAAAAATGCGCATTTTCTGTGAGTTGACAGGGACGCTTACCTCATTATCATGGCAACGGTTCGCGATGAAGTCAGATTATGTCAGAGTTTTTTTGGAGTTCTAACAAATCCGACAAGTGTTGGATGTTGGTGTTTGTTAGTATTTGTTGCCGTTTGTTGGGGCAGTGTGAATAAGTCTACATGTCATGTTCCAAGCGCCAGGTAATGGAACACAATTATGGTTGTAAGGAGAAGACACTAGGTCCAAAACCTAGTGAGCGTCCTCCAGAGGTAGCATTTTGAGGCATCATAGGCACGCTCCCGACGTGAAGACTGTTCCAAAAGCTAGGTATCTTAATTTTGCTGCCACATATTATTTCTCGTTTTGGCCAAATTTTAAGTTATCATCTTATGGATATAAAGTGGATATAAAGTCTAAACACCCCTGTTAAAACAGCAGGTTTTTGTGATGTAAAAAATTAAAGATAAATCATATCAGACTTTTTGCACCTTTAATGTAAAAATTACAACCTATGCAATGCCATTGAAAACCAGAGTGACACATTTCAGAGAAAAACTTAAATGCATAAGTGTGCACACCCTTTTCTAATAGGTATGTGGCTGTGTTCAGAATCAACCAATCATCAAGCTCATCTGAAATGGTACACACCTGTCTTCACCTGAAGTGACTGATTAACTCCAAATAAATCTCAGCTGTTCTTGTAGGATTTTTCTGACACCTTCTTGGTTGCATGCTACTACAAGAGCCATGGGCCACAAAGAGCTTACAAAGCATCAACGGGATCTCATTGTTGAAAGGTATCGCTCAGATGAGGGCTACAAATATCCAAGGCATTAGATATACCACTGACACAGTAAAGACGATCATCAAAAAGTGGAGAAAGTATGGCACAACAGTGACATTATTAAGAACAGGATATCCCTCCAAAATTGATGAGAAGACAAAGAGAAAACTGGTCAGGGATGCTGTCAAGAGGCCTACAGCAACATTAAAGGAGCTGCAGCTCTTTCTGGCAAGTACTGGTTGCTCCCTATATGTGATAACTATCTCCCATATTCTTCATCTGTCTGGGCTATGGGGTAGGGTGGCAAGACGCAGGCCTTTTATGATAAAAAAAAAAAAAAAAAAAAAACAACAACAACAACAACAACATCCAAGCCTGCAAAAACCTAAATCTAGTCCAAAAACCAAGTGGAAAAATGTGCTATGGTCTGACGAGACCAAGATTGAACTTTTTGCCCAAAATTGTAAAAGGTATGTTTGGTGCAAAAACAACAGCACATCAGCAAAAGAACACCATACCCACGGTGAAGCATGGTGGTGGCAGCATCATGCTTTGGGGCTGCTTTTCTTCAGCTGGAAATGGGGCTTTAGTGAAGGTGGAGGGAATCATAAATAGTTAAGTACCAGTCAGTTTTGGTACAGAACCTTCTGGCATCTGCTAGAAATCTGAAAATGAGGAGATATTTCACCTTTCAGCATGACAATGATCCAAAGCACACATCCAAATCAATTCTATAGAAAATTTGTTGGAGGACCTGAAGAGGGCCATACACAGGAGATGCCCTCACAATTTGACAGATCTGGAACATTTTTGCAAAGAAGAGTGGGAAAATATTCCCAAGTCAAGATGTGCCAAGCTAACAGACTGAGTGCTGTAATAAAGTCAAAGGGTGCTTCAACTAAGTATTAGTTCAGGGATGTGCACACTTGTGCAGTTAGTTAAGTTTTTTATTTTTTTTCTCTGAAATGTGTCACTTTGGTTTTCAGTGGCATTGTTTAGGTTGTAATTTTTACATTAAAAGGTGCAAAAATTGTGATATGATTTATCTTATATTTTTTACATCGCAAAAACCTGCTGTTTTAACAGGGATGTGTAGACTTTTTATATCCACTGTATCCTTTTGTAGGCGATCCCAATATGCACCGTGAGGAGCTCAGTGGAAAAATAAATCCAAGATGGCGGGCAAAGTGAGAGAAATTGAGATTATAAATATACTCAATCCATTCAATACAAAAAAGCATTGATAATTTTTTTCTAAATATCACAGAAAACGGACTATTTTACCCAAAATGTGTGTACCATGCATATTTATGGTCATTAGAGGATTGTGTCTTTCATCTCGTGTCAACTGTATTGAAATCTGTTGCAAGCTGCGTATCTCGTGCGCTGCTCGTGAGGAGCGCTATTTGAAAGACGTGTGGAATTGCCACCGATGCAGAGTGTTCCAAATCGCTATCTTATGAGGCATCATTTGAGTAAGGATGCTGTCATAGATGGCAGCTGCCTATGTAGGCAGGAGACAGCAAGACAGCTCACTAAGTTTTGGAACAGACCCATAGTATCAGTTAGGAATACCCCATATATGGTTTTAAATGGAAGGCAGCATAAGTTTCCACCAAGTGGGTGGAGAAAGAAGGCAACAAAGAAAGAAAAAATTATAAAGAAAGGACATATTATAATAACAGCAATTGAGAGGAAGCCATCTCTGTAATAAAGCACTACCAGATGAAAAGCAGAAAGCCTCTAATTTCACGGGGCTGCAGCAAGCTTATTATCCATTCCAGCTCTGAGCTCTATGAAACCTATGGCAGTCTTAACTAGGGCTTGGCAATATAGTTCAAATGACTTCCGGACACAAATATAATCTCAGAGCTGGGATTAACGGTCACATCACAAAACAACATAATCAAGTCATGCAGTGTAGTCTTAAATTCAACTGTGAAGTGCTACAGGAAACATGGAAAAGACAACAGTGTTCATCAGCCCTGTATTTATCACCCATAGTGGTTGTGAGGAAAGTATGGTTTGATATTCATCTTTTTTGCACGGAGGGGGAGAGAAGGTAGCCAGGACCCATCAAATGTGTCTTTCACTGTCCGGGAAGACGAGGCAAAACAATTTATATTGTAATATGAAAACATAATCTGCACTGCTTAACCTGTGCTGCTAGAGCTAACGGCTACATGGTGCCCCGCTATCACGCATCGCTGACTGAAGATCTGAATGGATGGAAACTATTTCATAACCTCTTGCTGTTTTGTAATCGTGCATCACGATCTGGGTGCAGGTTTGTTATTTTTTTCTCCTCATGAAAAGTGCTACTTTTATAACTGTCACATCAGCAATGCTGATTTGTCCTCAATGTGAAAATGACAAAAAATAGTAATCATTGTCAACTCAAGGAGAATTGAATATTCTGAGGAGTGTCAACCCTTCTAAATTATTTAGCTATTGTTATTTCTGGATTGAGTATTGAAATCCACTGTTTTTAAATGGTGTTTGGTCTCTAAAAAAACTGTACTATTATCGCACTACTTTATCTCCGTGTCTGATTTAGAACAGGCAGAACTCTAGAGCTAACGAACTGTAGATAAAGTTAACCGTTATTGTTATTCTTGCAGTCAAAATTTGCACTGTAAAAATCAATGACAGCTGTAACTAATCAATGCTGGCAAGTGACCATGGTATAAGCAGGATAATTCACAGCTAGGTGTGTGTTATACGCCTCCACCCTCCGCACCTCCACGTCGTGCATTAAAATAGTTTAACGCACACCTAGCCGTGGATTATCACCTACGTAATCAACACCAGTATTGACCTTCTTATTTTTACTAAAACATTGTAATATGTGAAAAATGGAACAGAGACCTACGTAAACAGTTTTTTGTGATGACGCAAACTAATTGTTTTTAATAGATTAATTGAAATGGACATTTTGAACTGATTTGTGTTTTATTGCAACTGAAGTTTAAATCAGAGACACTATTAAAACATCCATGTCTTAACGGTCTCATACTCCCAAGTCACAACAGAGACAAATCTTGAAAATAATATAAATGGCACGCTCTTTAGGAAACCAAATGGCCAATCAAAATCACTGCAATACTCACAATGTTGCTGAATTTTATATTGGCAGTAAAATTTATCGCGACAACATCGTTATTATTTGATATATTGCCAACATCTAGACTTAATGTGATATGTTTTCACCCAGTATGGATCAAGAGAGCCCAGGCATGTGTGTCTGTGTCACCACATATATGCCAAGACAGCAAATCAAGGGCAAGGTGAGGGAGTGTGTGTGGGCCCCATCTCTCCCAGCCTGCAGTACTGCTCTCAGAAATAGAGCAAGAAAAAGCAGCGCTCCTGGGACTGAAGTACATGGCTAATAAAAGAGCTCTACTGCTCTCATTCCGACAGGTCCAGGTGAGAGAGTGAGAGGTTGTCAGAAGTTAGCTTAGTGCTCTGTCTATGTTCCGTTTAAATAAGTGTGACTGAGCAAAACACTTCCAATCCTGAACAAACAACACAGAACGCCTCTTAGCTAGCAACCAATTACCAGCCATCATTAACCTGTTTCCTCCCTGATTTCTGATCTACGAACATCAAAAAAATCAATTATAACTAGATTGTTATATTTTCTGCAGCAAACGTGAGCGCAATTGCCGCCATGATGCTATGCTGTTGTGTTGTGGGTGGTTGCCAGGGTGTTGCTATGCAGTTGCCAAGAAGTTCTGAGATATCTGAGATCTGGATGTTGATACAGATTTACCAATTTGATCTAATTCCGATTCACAAATTCTCAATTCGATTTGATTCAGTTCTGATTCATTTGGGTATATTTCAGTTATAATGTCCATTTTGCTCAACTAATGCTGTAAATCATATTGGGGACCTTCCAACTTGGAACATTATGAAAATATTAAATTATAAATTTACAACAGGGTTCATTATTGCTAATTTCGCTATATCGCCGCATTGGACAAAACTGCGCACAAAGAGACTGAAACCAGCAGATTCACTTTCTCTCAAGGACATACTGGGTGTCATTTGCACGTTTGGCCCAGTTTTAAGTCACAATCCAATTATCATATTGTGATGCAATGTACTGAATCACAACATACTGTACATTGTGTATTGTATTGTGCACTAGTTGGCAGTACCCAGCCCTAGTTGCTATGCAGTTGCTAGGGTGTTCTGGGTGGTTGCTAGGGAGCTGCCAGGTGTTTTTTAGGGTGTTGCTTACTAGTCCAAGTAATAGGGGTCCACCCCCAAGTCTCTATGATGCTCTGGTCCCTATACATCATGTTCTGGTTCATCCATCAATGCAAGTCTATGGGACTTTGGAATGTTTTATTGTTGTAAAATTTTAAGTCAGATCGCTAAGAAAAGTAATTGTACACAGATTTTAGGAATCATTCACATTCACAGTGCAAACGGTGCAGAATGAGTTCAGTTTAATGCTTGGGGATAAAGGGTTTAAAAAAAATCTATTGAGCAAAATAGCAATAGTAATGCTTGCCTAAATGTGTTCTTTGGTTATACTTATATTCTCTTTCATATTATTCCTCTATTTTCAAACTAAGGTAATGACAGGCGTAATTTTGTATCTCGCTATCTTACTTGGAGAACAAAATATCTGAAGATCTCATAGTCAGTCAGTTCTTCCTGCATCAATATCTTGTTGGCCACTTGATCCACTGGGGAAAGTGCTTCAGACCTGACAGGGAATTAAAACTATCATAATTTCAAATCATTTGCTGCTCAGATGGGTTTAAGAACTGATGAGTCTTATTACATTACAGTTTTTCCCAATATTGGCAGGGACAACACCCCCAACAACTATTTTCTATCCAGTCAATAGGCATCCACTAGCACACAAGGATTAAAATATCAATATCATAGCTCACAGCATACCATAGCTGAAATCTGTCCAAAACTATTTTTCAGTTTGGTCAAGCTATTCTGCTTGTGCAGTCTAGAACAATGAGAGGATTCCTACAGCCTCCATAATGCGTGTTGTAATGTCTCAAATTCAAGTGGTCTGTCTCTTCCTCCTTACCATCTCTGGTACAACACCAGAGAATTCCAACACTAATAAATATATATATATATATATATATATATATATATATATATATATATATATATATATATATATATATATATATATATATATATATACACATACATACATACATACATACATATATATACATACATACATACACACACACACACAGAGTATACATATACACACACACACACACATTAGCCAATTTATAACATTTACCCATTTCAAATTTCACAAAATTCCATTAAATTTAATTGTGTAATATTTAGCACATTTTAATTAATAAAACTTTGTTTAAATATTATTAAATATTTCTCAATTCAATTTGATGTCATTTTTTTATGAAACTGAAGTGAGTGAATCAACATTATTTTTAACAATAAAACATTATAAAACAATATAAGCCAAAAGCACCCCTTTTAAATGAAAATGAAATAAAAAACAACAACAAAAAAAAAAAACATTTCCCAAACAATTTAGAGCAAATTAGCTTTAAAAGGTGACTTCAGCCACAAGGCGAGTAGTTTGAATTTCTGAAGAATAAAGTAGGATGCAATGTTTACTATTGCTGAAGTTTATCTACAAGCTTACAGTTGAATGGTCCAAGTAACTGAACATTCGAGATAATGTGCAGCTTTGATGCATCCACTGTAGACAACCTCAAGCCGCTGCGGCATGGCATGTCATGACGTTTTTGATGGGCCACAAAACTGGCCACAGCTTTTGAAAATTCGATGACAAATGGTAAGTACTGCCACTAAGATGTCATATAGGACACATTAGGGAATAACAAATGTATGATATAATTTGCCAATAAAACCATTTTCTTGTCAGTAAAAAATGAACATTTTGCAGGGGAAAGCACTTGTATGTACAGTACACTCACCTATTATGAACACTTATTCATGTGATCATCTACAGTAATCAGCCAATCATGTGGCAGCAATGCAGTGCATAAAATCATGCAGATATGGGTCAGGAGCTTCAGTTAATGTTCACATCAACCATCAGAAATGGGAAAGAAAAAAAAAAAATGTATCTCAGTGATTTAGACCGTGGCATGATTGTTGGTGCCAGATGGGCTGGTTTGAGTATTTCTGATCTCCTGGGATTCACACACACACACACACACACACACACACACACACACACGTCTCTAGAGTTTACTCAGAATTGTGCCAAAAACAAAAAACATCCAGTGAGCGGCAGTTCTGTGAATGGAAACGCCTTGATGAGATAGGTCAATGGAGAATGGCCAGATTGTTTCGAGCTGACAGAGGCTACGGTAACGCAGATAACCACTCTGTACAATTGTAGTGAGCAGAATAGCATCTCAGAATGCACATCATGTCAAACCTTGAGGCAGATGAGCTACAACAGCAGAAGTCCATGTAAGGACCATAGTGTTCTTTATAAAGCGCTCGGTGAGTGTACATTGCAGTGCAAAATGCATCAAATAGTGTAATGAACAAGAAAAACATTTATCAATACATGAATCAAAACTACTTGGGATAGCCCCAACTTCTGACATGGTTTTGTGTCATTCCCTCAATTCTTATTAAATCACCTTCAATATGTGGGCTCACATGAGAAGGATCACACAAGCTCCAATGTTTTCACTCAGTCGCTGCTCATTAGTGCAGTTAAACGTTTCTCAGCTTTTTCGCATTGCTGGACACACCAATTTTATCACCACCAGTCACTGTCGATCATGTCACCCTAAATTGTCAACTCACATTGAAAATGAATGACTTGCGGTCACTTTGGCGCTGTATTTGTGAATAGGGCTCAAGGCAGAACATTGTAGCGCGATTTTAATCAAATCAGTCAGTCATAATTTATCTGGAAACCGAAACTGAATATTTAAATAGAGCAGACAAGAATTATAATGATTTCATTTATCACATCAAATTGAAGCCTAACATCAAAACGAGTGAGGCAAATTTTGACAAGCGTTGTTCTCATGGCAACTACTGTATATCACAAGCAGTGAAGGATGCTGCCTCAATTTCTGTTCATTGCTAGACTTATTCAAGAAGCAACAGTACACTCTATTGCATATATCTGAAAATAATTTAAATGGAACTGACCAGATTTTTGCATATCTAACCCAACAAAAACAGCATGTGACATTAACCTGATTTAATACGTCATTGACAAGATACCGAAACAGTCGGTGAGAATACAAATGTAACCTTGTGCGTGTGGCACGATGCTACAATTGGGAGTACACCGTGTTGTGATGTGTCGTCTTAGGCCCATTCAATTGCTGTCTGCTTGTGCAAGGGTGAGAGTATAACAATGATGTAATGCAGGCAGTGAACATACACAGAGAAAATGGGTGGGAGGATATGAGTGGGAGATATGGTGACGGGCAAAATTATCCTAAACAAACCAGTGTGCGTGGGAGTGTATGGGAGTGGGGGAGTAATGGAGGGAGTATGTGTGTGTGTATATATACACTCACTCACGCCTCGCTCAGATTCAGATGAGAATAGAGCACTCTCCACTGCAAACGCTTTGTGCGTCCAAGGACATCATATACAGAGGCACGATATTTGCCCAGGATCAACTACGAATGTGTGACTCCGTTTATACGTGTGTGTGCATGCGAGAAAATGTGTGGCTTTTAATGTGGGAGAGAGAAAGAAACATTTCAGAAAAACAGCAAGGAATGAAGTGAAGGATAGGAGCGTGTGTAGGCAGAAATTATTTTTAGTCTGTCTCGAACCAAATCCCCATGGCTGTTTTTTTCTTAACAGAGAAAGACATATACATCGGGCTGCAAATTGCCCACATGAAGTCCTGTTCCAATGAATGCACCACGCGGGATATTTCCTAACCATAGCACAAATGAAGCTATTTTTCACTAAATGACAAGTCTTGCATTTCAGCTTGCATTGAGCAAAGTGAAGTAACCCCGACATTATCCCCAGGGGTTGGCAGGCACAGCGGTGTTGCAGTGCATCCATGGTCGAAATTACCAGTTTATAATTTCATAGAGAGCAGAGAGAAGTGCCATATGATATGACGCTTTGTTCTACAGTCTGACTGTGCTAAACACAGCAGTATGTGCATGTTTGAGTTGGTTTGGGAGGCCTGCTCTCACGAGTAGGTGGACTTTTCAGGAAAACTTTGAAAAAACATTCTGAGTTCCGACAATAAAAACGGCTCTGCGAAGCTGTTGTTGGCCACGTCCACACTAAAAATGTCTTTGCTATATTTACTAGAGATATTGGATAGTTGACATTTGGTTATCCGTTCGACATGCCACTATTTGCATACCAAAATCACTATTCGGTTATTCTACACGTGCAATAGAAGTCTTTAACCCGACCTAAGTTCTGACAAATCATCGGGTTTTCCGGCCAGGTTTGGGTCAGTTTTTCAAGTATAGGGTGATTAAGTGTCTGCGCTGTTTATCTATGTACTGTTAACACGTGCTTGACGGACATCTGACTCTTGCGCCGAATATCACTGTTTTTTCTTTCAGTATCTCACACAGGATCGCCACATTTTTAGACACCAAGTAAAGTTAAAACCACTTTCATTTTTACAAATGTATCTCTTAACACCTGTGTTGGGCTTCATTCACTGTGCTGTGTTCTGAAAAAGTTCAGGTTGCAAAGAGGACTTTGTGTGACTGACTGTTACACCATTAGACATGATTCCAGGTTGTTTATCGCTCTGGTGTGCATATTTAAGTGCAATAATTTAACAAGTTCAATGCCATTTGAGTTTAAACCATTTAAAAATCAATGCAAGCTGAAGAGGCTACACCTGGTGTTTGGACACACCAGGCCCCGCGGCGATCGCTTCTACCACCCACACCCCCCGGTACAACCGGTGCAGTACCCCTGTAGATCGCTACCGAAGGCGAGATCACTATCGCGGGAGGCCAGGAACGTGATCACTACCAACGGGGATGTAAATACAAATGCACAAATACATACACATAAATGCAGAGGTAAATGCAGATAAATAGATATATTTGTGACTGCACATTCTATATTAATGCTTTATAGAATTGCTATGTTGCTTGGTAACTGTATACAGACTGCAGTTAGGCTTATGAACTATTACTAGGCACATATACTACATAGAATAGTTTATTCTGACTATTATAATCAATAAATGTAATTTACTGAACAATGGTACCATGTGCCATCGTTTCATGAAAGCAATAAGAGCTACTCAAGGCCGTGCATGACAGTGATTTAAAAAATTTTTGAGGCTGATTTTACTTGCGGTCCATTTGTCACACTAGAAATGAATGGTCAAGTAGAGCACTTTGCAAAATGTGCATACTGTGGACAATATACAGCAGAAGCGGTAAAAGTGGTATGCTAGTACGCTATTTCAAACGTAGCCTGAATGCCCTTACAAAATAGAGTTCTGGTAAACTTGTCGCAAATTTAGATGTCCGATTCACAATTTAATCATTCGAGTCGGTTCTTTATAATGAATTGGACACACGTGATAGCAAAGCGCTTTGAATCGGTTTGCGATTCAATTTGAATGACTCAAAGCTCACGCTGTTGAATAATTTAAACCTTCATCACCGCCAGCACACTAACGGAATATTTGAAAACACAGAAAACTATAACATTGGTTGCAGTGGATATTTATCTACATTCAATGTAAACCAAACCTGGTAATGCATCCAATCGTTTGCCAGTGATGAAGAAGGTTTTTAGTAAGTTCAACACGTGTGCAGCTTGTGAACGACTATTGCAGTTTAAGACATTTTATCACCAAAAGAGTAATCAAAACACTTAGTGGCCTTAGAGGTTAACTAAATTTTCTGTTGAGTAGTTGGTAGCTTAACTAGCCCCATTTTTATTTTTTCAGTAGCTTGCCCAACACGGGATAAGAGCTTGACTTGAAGGGGTTTATTTTGTGATAAATACCAACTGACTGTACATTTATACCACCTATTTCACAACTATTTACCAAAGAAAATTAAAATTATATATTGTTTTGAGTGAACATTATTATATAAGAAGAAATAGCACAGATTTATAGGAGAGTCATATAACAGAGACATATAGGTGAATTGGTCAATGACGAATTGTCAACACATTGTGGCATTGTTTAAAAGTTTGGCTTGAACTTGGTTTGTCCCTTGCATGATTTGGATGGTTTATTTCTTCAGATTTCCAAAGAGTTGCATCTAAAAAATCTACAGCAGTGTTTCTTTGGGTCATTGGACCACCATACTCTGTATCAAATCCAAAAAGGGAATGCTTGACAAAACACTCTCAAACTTTCTACACCAGGTTAATACAAAGGTAGGTGAAATATTTTATGAATATTAACTTGCATTTTATTTCTACTAATTGAATTCATAGACTTATTTTACCTAATACATGTTTGAACCTGTCCGTGCAAATTTGTGAGTTGTAAATACTGTATATTTTTTGCCATAAGTTCAACCAAAGTCATTTGTCACAGACACTTTATTACTCCCTATGGTAAATGTATAAAAGCAAATGTGTTATTTTATCTCCATTTTGATAGACACAGGATGTCGCTGCAATGCAAACTGTTGTGGTTCATGTTCTTCCCATTATCCTTGGCGAAAAACACTCAGGACTCTTTCGACTGCGTTTTGCAAGTGTATATAATTTTGTTGGATCCAATTTTGAATAAATTGATTTGCTTAAAATCAAAGTCATGTTTATTGTCATTCTTAAAGGAAGTTCACCCAAAAATGAAAATTCTCTCATTATTCACTTACGCTGATGCAATCCCAGATGTGTATGACTGTCTTTTTTCAGCAGAACACAAATGAAGGTTTTTAGAAGATAGAGCTCTGTCAGGTCCTTATAATGCAAGTAAATGATGACCAGAACTTTGACTGTCCAAAAGTCGCATTTAGGCAGCATAAAAATAATCCACACGACTCCAGTCAATCAATAAATGAACTTTAAGTCGGCACTTCTGTCCAGAGCTCTGATGCTGTTTGAAATGGCCGAACTCTCACATGACATTCATTCTTCAGTTGTAAATAAGCGCCGCTTCAGAATTCTCGTGTATCATGTTCACCGACGCGTTTGCGTCATACGACAGCTACGTGATGCCTCAACTGCTGGCAGGAAGTGCTTTATAAAAGTTAAAACGTTTTAATTATCTATATTATTTTTACACAAACCAATCGATTCACTTCAGAAGACATTCACTGATCGACTGGAGTCACATGGATTACTTTTATGCTGCCTAAATGTGACTTCTGGACCATCAAAGTGCTGGCACCTGTGTACTTGCATTATAAGGACCTGACAGAGCTCTATCTTCTTCTATAAATCTTCATTTGTGTTCTGCTGAAGAGACAGTCATACACATCTGGGATGGCATCAGGATTAGTGAATAATGAGAGAATTTTAATTTTTGGGTGAACTTCCTTTAATGCACTGCAGAGCAGTGGGGGAAAACAAGATAGGAAACTACAGTGCAGACATAACATATGTTAAGCAAACTACTACAGTAACCCTACAGACAATAAATGCAGACAGCAGGAAAATCCAGCTTTAGCTGCTAGCTGTGTTTTGGAACATGGGACCTGGCCCAAGCTCATACACACAAATAATTATTGCACAATCGGGTGGAGTTATGGTAATATTGTGCCATCTTCACAACCCCATTGCTTTCCTGCAAGTTTATTTCTGACAGATGAAGTAAGTCCACTCTTGAGGATGCATCTGTAAAACATGATGATAATGTGAGAAGGCAAGCCAGCTCTCTTTTTGAATTAGCAGGCTATGCAGTGTGTTCTTTACTAGGAGGAGGTGTTTACTGAAGTCATTATTTGAAGTCACTGGAAATGAAAAGGAATTGATTCTTAGAGAAATATAACTTCCAACTTTGCTGTTCACATGCAGGACTGTGACAGAGAACTTCGCTCAGATGCCTGTGGGAATAGTCATTCCTGAAGAATGTCCAAGGCCAGGATTAGCCCAGTTACACCTCCAATTGACTTCCATCATAAAAGTACTCCGAGACGTTGTTCTTGATGACCTGGGAAGTTACCCAGACACACTGTGTCTTTTGTTTGGATTTGAGTACAGACTGCAAATTGACTATCCTGCAGGCATGAAGAATACTTTCACTTTGTGTAGAAGGTGATGTTGCAATAGGCCAGGACAAAATCAGTCCAAAACTGTTGGCCAGTGAAAAGACTGAGTAAAAAATGTTCACCCTAACCCAAAAATGAATATTCGATCACCATTTACTCACACTGCCAAACCTGTATGACTTTGTTTCTTTGCATTGAGCAGAAAAGGTAATCTAGCACAATGTCCAAGCTTCTCTTTTCCATAAAATGAAAGTGGATGAGGTCTATAGGGACAGCAGTGGTAATCCCTTATTTTCATTCTGTGGAAAAGAGCAGCTTGGACATTATGCTAGATAACTTCCTTTTTGTCCCATGGTTTGGAACAACATAAGGCCAAGTCAATGAAGTTTGTTGTGAGTGTAAGCCATCTTTCAGAGAAGTGTCTTTCATGCAATTTATGGAAATAAACTCAGCAAAAAAAGAAACATTCCTTTTTCAGGACACTGTGTTTTAAAGATAATTTTTTAAAAATCAAAATAACTTCACAGATCTTTATTGTAAAGGGTTTAAACAATGTTTTCCATGCTTGTTCAATGAACCATAAACGAATAATGAACATGCACCTGTGGAACGGTCGTTAAGACACTAACAGCTTACAGACGGTAGGCAATTAAGGTCACAGTTATAAAAACTTTGGACACTAAAGAGACCTTTCTACTGACTCTAAAAAAAACATCAAAAGAAAGATGCCCAGGGTCCCTGCTCATCTACATGAACGTGCCTTAGGCATGCATGAGGACTGCAGATGTGGCGAGGGCAATAAATTGCAATGTTCGTACTGTGAGACACCTAAGAAACTAAAACATGTTCAGTTTATGTCTTAGTTGTTGAATCTTTTTATGTTCATGCAAATATTTACACATGTTAAGTTTACTGAAAATAAAAGCAGTTGAAAGTGAGAGGATGTTTCTTTTTTTGCTGAATTTATTTGTATGAACATAAAAAGATTCAACATCTAAGACATGAACTGAACAAGTTTCACAGACATGTGACTAACAGAAATGGAATAATGTGTCCCTGAACAAAGGGAGGGGGGGTCAAAAGTAACAGTCAGTATCTGGTGTGGCCACCAGCTGCATTAAGTACTGCAGTGCATCTCCTCCTCATGGACTGCACCAGATTTGCCAGTTCTTGCTGTGTTCTTGCAGTTCTTGTTCTTCGCTGGCCATGGCAGAACACTGACATTACTGTCTTGCAGGAAATCACGCACAGAACGAGCAGTATGGTTGGTGGCATTATCATGCTGGAGGGTCATGTCAGGATGAGCCTGCAGGAAGGGTACCACATGAGGGAGGAGGATGTCTTCCCTGTAACGCACAGCGCTGCGATTGCCTGCAATGACAAACTCAGTCCGATGATGCTGTGACACACCGCCCCAGACCATAACAGACCCTCCACCTCCAAAATCGATCCCGCTCCAGAGTACAGGCCTCGGTGTAACGCTCATTCTTTCAATGATAAACACGACCATCACCCCTGGTGAGACAAAACCGCGACTCGTCAGTGAAGAGCACTTTTTGCCAGTCCTGTCTGGTCCAGCGAGAGGTTGTGCCCATAGGCAACATTGTTGCCGGTGATGTCTGGTAAGGACCTGCCTTACAACAGGCCTACAAGCCCTCAGTCCAGCCTCTCTCAGCCTATTGCGGACAGTCTGAGCACTGATGGAGGGATTGTGCATTCCTGGTGTAACTCGGGCAGTTGTTGCCATCCTGTACCTGTCCCGCAGGTGTGATATTCGGATGTACCGATCCTGTGCAGGTGTGGTTCCACGTGGCCTGCCACTGCGAGGACGATCAGCTGTCCTTCCTGTCTCCCTGTAGCACTGTTTTAGGTGCCTCACAGTACAGACATTGCAATTTATTGCCCTGGCCACATCTGCAGTTCTCATGCCTCCATGCAGCATGCCTAAGGCACGTTCACGCAGATGAGCAGGGACCCTGGGCATCTTTCTTTTGGTGTTTTTTCAGAGTCAGTAGAAAGGTCTCTTTAGTGTCCTAAGTTTTTATAACTGTGACTTTAATTGCCTACCGTCTGTAAGCTGTTAGTGTCTTAACGACCGTTCCACAGGTGCATGTTCATGAATTGTTTATGGTTCATTGAACAAGCATGGAAACATTGTTTAAACCCTTTACAATAAAGATCTGTAAAGTTGTTTAGATTTTTACAAAATTATCTTAAATACATTGTCCTGAAAAAGGGGCATTTCTTTTTTTTGCTGAGTTGAGCTTTATTTAAGGAATAAATCAGCCTATATGTTGACTTTAAACTGTGTTGTCTTTGTTTTTTGAGAACAGTATTAGTATTTTCAGAGTAGAAATTTAAATAATTGATAAAATTAGTCATATCCGTTAAGTGTGAATAAGTTATTTTCTTTAAAAGGTATAGATAGAAGTATTTAAGTTGTATTGACTTACCAAAATATATTGTTACCGTGGTAAATTTCAGTAAGGGATTCTCTTTCACACATAAACACAGCAGATTATTTGTTTGTATATGAATTGTAACTAGAGAAGGGCTGAATTGTGTTATATATCCAGGGGGGCGTTTGAGGCATCCATCACTGCAGCTGTGACCGACAGATCTCAATGTGATTCACTCTCATCGAGAGAGCATAAGAGAGACAGAGAGAGTGGGATTCAAGTGCTAATAGCATTTTTGAGTTCAAATGAGAGGTGAACTGCAATCTGTAGATTACTTTAGGTATGAGGGGGACGTTTATTCCGCCTTAGTCCACAAACTTCCAGTGTAAATGAAATTATGTAGATGCTGCTTTCATGTCCTGAGCAACAGTCATTAGAAACTCACGATATCTCCAACAAAAGTTGACTATATTCACTCAGGGCTTCCATTTGTGGGTCAGAAGTCAAGGGGTCAAGGTTTGGCTGGTTAACATGTAGAATAGATGCAGTAACTACATCAATCTGGTGGCAAAAAGCATCTTTTTCTATTTACAGCCTTTCGAAAGTAGCCATGAATGGGAATGGGAATCCTAACAGCTTGAAGAAAGGTTCAGTCCATGCACCCAGAAGGCTTGAAAGTTCAATGGACATGATCGTACCAAGGATACAAACGAGAAATAATTTCCCTGCCTCTAGTCGATTCCCATCTGCAACAAGCATCTTTAAGGTTACACACAGACACACACACACACACACACTTGGCAGAACAAACAACCAACTAACAATTCTGAAAGTATTCATGTAGCAGAAAGTGAAAAGCTCTTTCAAGAAGTTAAAATGGGCAGGTCTGGAGCACTCAAACTAGTTCCGCTTTTTACACTGTTCATAAATAATGCACCGCCTTGTTTCCACGCAGCATAGCAAATGAATTCCCAAGCACTGCTGTCAGCATTTTGACTTCATTTTCTCTGCAAACTGGTAAAATTGAGCAAGTGAAGTAATAAGTAATTATTTTAGTAGTTTAGACATACATAAATTACGTCTGAAATGTGTCAGATTTAAAAGGTACTCACTGTACAAAGTAAAAAGCTTTTCACAGGTGCAAATTCCCAGTAAACTTGACATCTGCACCTAGTGAAAGCAACATCAGTACATTGCTGCACTGCAAAAAAAAATAATAATTATGTTCTTAAGAATATTTGTATTTTTTCCTATAAGAATAATGCCTAAAAAAAAAAAAAAAAAAAAAAAAAAAAAACAAACACTCTAAAAACATGATAAATTTACTTAAGATGCTAAAATGTAAAAAAAAAAAAAAAAAAAAAAAAAAAAATGTACCTTTTTTTTCAATATCTTCAAATAAACGGAGCAAGTTTTTATTTTTTTTTTATTTTTTTTTTTTAAGGATGTGGATTTATTATAGTGTGTTTTAGGGAGTCATTTCAGATCAAGCCACACAACTCGCCCATTCCCTTACGGCGGATCATACGAGGACAGGACAAAAACAGGACAGTGGGACTCACCCAAGTCTTTTGATCCTTGACTTTCACTGGCCAGCTCGCCCATTCTCACCAGAGCATCAAAATAACCCTTCGCTGCAAACGTCACACCTGCAAGATGGAGGCAAGAGAAATGTTAGTGAAAAACTTTTTCATCTGTTGTTATAACAGTGATACAGGTACTTCAATGATCAAAGGGCCCATGATAAGGATGAGACTGCTCTCAGGTAGGGCTGGGCAAATCTTGAAATATTCGCACTATATTGGCACATGATTTGCTGACAATAAAATAAATCACAAAACAACATAATACTTGCATTTAGCTTTCTATTTGGCCAACACATTTCTGCATTAAAAGTTATAGCTCACACACAAATTTCTTTTTTAAATATCTCATCATTTACACACCCTTATGCAATCCCAGATGTGTAGGACTTACTTTTACGCAGAACACAAACGAAGGTTTTTAGAAGAATATTTCAGCTCTGTAGGTCCACACAATGCAAGTGAATGGTGACCAAAACTTTGAAGCTCCAAAAATCACACAAAGGCAGCATAAAAGTAATCCACAAGACTCCAGTGGTTTAATCCATGCCTTCTGAAGTGATATAATATGGTGTGGGTGAGAAACAGGATCAATATTTAAGTCCTTTTACTACAAATCTCCACCTCTGACCAGCCCCAACCAGTAGGTGGCGGAATGTGAAAGTGAAAGTCATTACCATACCAGAATGTGGAAATTAAAGTGTAGATTTACAGTAACAAATATGACTTAAATACTGATCTGCTTCTCACCCACATAGACAAGATATGGATTAAACCACTGGATTCATATGGATTTTATGCTGCCATTATGTGCTTTTTTGAAGCTACAAAGGTCTGCTCACTATTCACTTATATTGTATGGACCTACAGAGTTGAAATATTCTTCTAAAAATCTTTGTGTTCAGCAGAAGAAAGAAAGTCAAGTGGGATGGCATGAGGGTGAGTGAATGAGTGATTTTTCATTTTTGGGTAAACTATCCCTTAAAAGGCAGAGATGTTGTTGCAGCCTCTCTCATATAAACTTCTATAGAGCACAACAGTATGTGTTTGGAAATAAAAGATCCCATTCAAATGGAAATAGATTATTAACAATAACCAATAAAACTTTAAAGACAGACCTAACGTGAGCTCCGAGGTTGTTAATCGATGGCATATGCTTCGGCTGAAGCCATCAGTCTGCATTATTTTAACTTAATTTAAAAAACTCTTCTTTATTAGTGTAATTCCTGGTGAAAAAAACTACACTATACATGAATCTTGAATCTGCCACTTAGAAAATCGGGGCAAATAAACCACGGCAAAAGAGCTCTGCAACGGCCACCCACTCTTATGATGCACTTTGAATGACGCAATTAAGTCGGTCTCCCTAAACTTTCAAACTATTTATTATTTGTATATTTTACAATATACTTTCAATATACTGATCCTATACTTGTAAATCAACAACTTTAAACCAATAGTTTTATATTTTTCCATTGTTTTTAATTTAACTACATTCACAATGCTTCATGGGTTATGTACACAGTTTTGTACTTTTTTTTTTTTTTTTTTTTTACAAATACTTTTTTGCTTCAAATCGAAGTTTGTAATGTTGTGATTCACCTTGCAGCTGGTTGGTTTGGTTCATGGCTTAAATGCTTTTTTAAAAAAAAAATTTATCAAGTAGTACTTTATGAAATTCCCATGGAAAAAAAATGTATGGGAAAATACTTCCGAAACCAAGATGGCTGAAAAAGTGGCTGGGCACTGTTGCCCTCTAGCAAAAATGGCATTAAAAGTTTCTGTGAATCAGTTCAAACTGTCCATTTCAATTAATCGACTTAAAACTCTGATTCAACAACATGTTTGCATCATTCAAAAATGTTCACTGAAGTCTCTGTGTGTTTCATATAACAATACTTGGGAATAATCACAATTATAACCATAAAATACATGTATTTTTACTACATTGTAAATTGAATTTGAACATCATTCTTCCTTGTGTTCTTGTATTAAAAAAAAAAAAAAAGTGGAAAGCATGTCCTGATTATTTTTGACCAGATTTTTTCGGTTTTAGTTTTTACACTCAACATATTGAATCAACTTGGCAACTATAGCTTTTTGCTCAAAGTGACGATTCCTCTGATTAAAAAAAAACAAAAAACAACCACAACCTTTTAAGCCATTTCAGAGCAAAACACAAATATTGAGATATTTATACTGAACATTGTCAAAAGGATGAAATATATAGCAATATTTTTTTTTTAGCTATATCACCTAGTTCTACTCTCAGCTGTGTATGTTGGTGTAAGTCCAGCTGGGTAATGAGTCACAACAAAAGCTATTGGAATGGACGAGTCCGTCGCACAACAGGAAACATAATCAGATTTACAGGAAACACATTTAAAATGAGTAAAGATAGGCCTCCTATGACTATGGAAATGTAGTATTTTTTTCTTAACCAGACCAATGTTTCCCTCCACACAGACACACACACTCCCAATCCCATGCCTCATTACAGTTTTAAAATGTCAAATTCTGTGAAAAAAAAAATAAACAGAATATCATATCAAAAACTCTCCCGGGACTCATTTTGTGTGTGAGGGAGAAAGAGAGAATGTGTGCGTGTAATTTTCCCCATCTGAAAAGATCAGCTTAGACCATTAAGAATTTTCATGCTGGTCTAGGCTGGCAGATTTTTTCTGGTAGCTGGTTTAGCGCGGTTGCGTTTGATGGCGAAATACTACAGAAGACAGTAGTGTCTGTTTCCCTTTCAAGGAATACCCTGGTCTGTGACTGTACCATCGGCTGTTTAATTTCTGTCTAGCCTCCTTGAGCTGGAACATATGCTGGTGACTGTTACTGATCTGTTCAGGGTTGGCAGGGCTCATTATAGAGTAGAGAGCAAGAGGTTGCCCTACTCAGCAGTGCACATGTGTAGCTCCTGCCCAGTGGGCATTTAGTGGAATAAGAGGTTCTGACTCCTGAGCTTCATGTCAATCTTGGGTTATAAACACAAACTACGAGAGATTCTCTTTTCTAGAATCATTTCCAACATTCTTGTTTCCTTTCCTCGCATCTATAGCTCGCAGATGTGTTTTACTTTTGACGAGTACTCAAGTAGACAAAATGACCAAAATGCCCATCCCCAATATATATATATATATATATATATATATATATATATATATATATATATATATATATATATATATATATATATACACACACATACATACACACACACACACACACACACACACACACACACACACACAGTATGAATATACACACACCAGATTAAAGGGTTTTGGCCAGAGAGAAAAAAAAAAAAAACACGAAAAAGTTCGGATTCCATTTTGCCAGATTAATTGGTAAAACTGATATATCAGTAGACATCTAATCCAAACAGATAGTCCTATCCCAAATTTACACCTTTGAACGAGCCAGTGTTGGCGTGTCAGGCTGGTTTGGCCACTCAAACAAACATAAGAATGTATTTATAGCACCACCGAGTCACAGTGTTCCTTTTTGGGTGAAATAATACAAAATAAAAAAATGATAAACACATCAGTTTTAAGGATGCAAGAATGAGATGCGAGGCGCAGGCAGTTTATAAAATGGAATATCCTTGCTTACTCAAGCGTCACTTCAAAGCACTTCAAAGTTTTTACGTCACTGCATTACCTCACTGCAGATATCTGCCATCGTTGGAGCTTGATTAATTAAGACAATTTAATCTTAATAAAGCCAGATGTTGACATGTCAAATTTATTGTTTATTAAACCACAAATTTAAAAGTGTAGTGTTTCCCATTAAATACCTAGACTGTGGTGGTCCAACTTGTCCCGCCCCAGTTTCATATTTTTTTTTTTTTTTTTACAGTTCTCATAATAACATAAAAGATCTCTAACATTGTGTTTTGTGCCTTTGCTTCGCAAAGCATCTCTCACTCAGTCAGCCCCCCTCCCCCTCCCTGCTTTACACACGCGCATGCTCACACACACACACACACACACACACACACACACACACACACACACACACACACACACAGGAACCACCTGGCTGCATCCGAGACATCAAAGCATTTTGAGGACAAAACATCGTGAGGTAAGTAATGTTAACTAATGTTACAGTATCCACTGCAGTTATCTACTAGTCCAAACCCAATTTTAACATTATCAATGTACGACAGCAAACAGATAACGTTACTGAAGTTATCATTGATAATTAACGTTAATCTAATGATAGCCAAATTAGGTAACGTTAAAGTTAGCTAACGACGCTAGCTGTCAGTCTCCTCGCTTATCTCAACTGACATATCCGGCTGCTTGTTGTGAAAAACAAAATATAACATATGTAACGTTATATCTAACTAGCTAACGTTAAATATCTAACGTTAACATTATTACCAGCGGCTCTGACAACATAACTATTTTCAGCATCTGAGGATCAAGTTGGATCATCATGTAACGTTAGGTTATTTGTAATATTAACTAATCAAGTTGAAGTAACGCTACTGTTTTAAGCTTAATGTTTGTACCCTTGATTTTCAGATCATGAGCATTTTTAAATATTTCAAGAAGAGTGAAATCCGGGTCACGTGACGCCATGCAAGAAGCAGATGTGTGAGCGACGAGCTCTGCGCACTTTGCTAAATTTTTAATTGTTTTCATGTTATAATCTGGTGAAATTTGATACACCCAGTTACACATTTGCTCTTTGAAGCAAAACATGGCAAAGAAGTCTAAATCATTGGGCTCTAGAGACATTAAAAGACACTTACGTGTTCAGGATGAAAGCCCCGACTTGGAGGATCTCGCTGTAATATGTCGATCGATTACGGTGATGGAAATAAAATTCTCGGAGATAGTTACAAGAGTGACTGATGTTGAGAGACGAATTGATTTTCTGGAATCTACGGAGAGGGAATTAACCGCTAATCTGCCCGCGACCAAAGTTGATTTGGATCATCTCCTTGAAAAGCTTGAAGATCTTGAGAAAAGAAGCCGCAGGAATAATGTTCAAATTGTTGGAATTCCTGAGCATGAGGAGGACAGCGATATGGTGAAATTCCTAGACGAGCTTTTCCCGAGTCTGCTCGACATAACAGGCCACAAGCTGGAAATCGAGCGAGCTCACAGAGTCCCGGCTCACAGATCTGCTGAGGGAGATAGGCCCCGATCGATTCTGGACAGATTTCTGAGATCATCCGATAAAGATCTGGTGTTGCGCCAGGTGAGGAGCAAAGGGAAGCTTTCTTGGAAAAACCATATTATTTTCTTTTTCCTGGACTTTGCGAGTTTGACAAGAGAGAAACACGATCAGTTCAAGGAATGTAAGAAACTCTTACATCAGCGAAAGATCACTTTTGCTCTGATATTCCTGGCCAAACTGAGAACAGAAATGAAGGACGGTCGCAAAGTATTTAGATGTCCCAATCAGGAATTGTCTTTTATTGACTCAATGGGTGAGTAAACTGCGTTGGCTCCGCCAAGCGTCTGGAGCTTGTTTTGTGAATAACACTTTTCCTTAAAGAAACTTTTGCATTGACGAAAGATTACTTTTGCACAGAAGTTCCTGGCCAGTTTGAGAGTGGACACTACGGATGACCGCAAAATATCTACATGCTCACACAAAGGATGTCTTTTATAAAGTTGACGGATTGTGTAAGTCATGATATATACGTTTATGCGGCCTCCGAGTGAATTGACTCGACCATCCGGGGAACCGGGATGCTGGTTTTGTTTCTTTTTGTATTGGTTCCGCCTAGTGGCTGGAGCTTGTTCTATTGAATAACACTCCTTTGGAACAGCTGTGGATTAATCTGTTCGTTCTTCATGCTTATACGTCCTGCTGGCTGTAGTTTGTATTGAGTATTTTTACGGGACATTGGAATGATTACGTCATCCACTGATCTCAGAACAGCTGGCTCACTGAACATTCATCTGTCTGTCCGAGGAATCTGAACGTTTTATATCAGCTGGAATTAGTTTAGTGGAAGATCACACCTTTGAGACAGTTCTGTGAATGAATCTACACGTCCTTTGTGTTCATTCTTCCCATTTTCTGGGGTTTATTTTACAAAGTATTTTCTGTTATGTAATTTTGCCTCACAAATTTGTGAGGCAAAATTGAGCAATCCGATGGCAAAGTTGTCATGGGGGCTCGTGGGCGTTCATGGACCTTTTGAGTTTAGAAGGACTGTCGCCGGTTGGCACTTTCGTGCACGGGGTTAATGCGCACATTTTTCTTTTTTCTGTTTGTTTTGTTCGGGGGGGAAGTTCGGGGTTTGATTGTTTCACTAATGGGGAATGTGGTCTGTATAATTTTCTTTTTGACACAATTTATTTTTTCTACTATATCAAAATGTCAAATGATAATATGAGTGTACTATCTCTCTCCACATGGAATGTAAATGGGTTGGGGAACCCCATAAAAAGAAGGCAGGTTATTACTTTTCTTAAACTTAAGAAATATGATATAGTGTTTCTTCAAGAAACATATCACTCCCTGCAGGAAGCTGAAAAAATTGGGAAGATATGGGGTGGACATGTTTTTTTTTTTAGTGCTGGCTCAAGTAAGAGCAAGGGAGTCATTATATTGATTAATAAACATCTACAATTCAAATGTCTCAAACAGACTAAAGATAAATTAGGGAGAGTCATTATTGTTTCAGCTGAAATTCAAGGGCAAAGGTTGATTTTAGCTAATATTTACGCATCTAACGCTGATGATCAGGACTTTTTTATAGATCTTGAAGGGATGCTGCAAGCCGCTGGCACCCCTCATGATATAATATTGGGAGGAGACTTTAATCTTTTGATGGACTCAGTCCTTGATCACAGTGAAGCAAAAGTGTGTAAACCCCCTAGAGCAACATTGACGCTTCACATCTGAACCCATCTGGTGGGGACTATACATTTTTTTCCATCAGTCCATAAGATTTATTCTAGAATAGAATACATTTTTTTTTTTTTTTTTTTGATATCCAAATCCCTCATTTCATCTGTTGTTGATTGCCCAATTGGAAATATCTTAGTCTCAGATCATGCCCTGGTGAGTTTAGAGGTGTTGCCATATACAGAGAAAAATAAATCATATAGTTGGCGCCTTAATGTGTCCCTTTTGCAAAATCCTGATTTCCAACAAATGTTAAAGACTGAAATCTATGTTTATATGGAGACCAATTGTTCCTCAGTATCCGCTGTGGGCATGGCTTGGGAGGCACTTAAGGTGGTTCTTAGGGGTCGGATCATACAGTATGCCTCATTCACCAAAAAATCCAAAAGCACAAGAACTTGTGGAGTTGGAAGGAAATATTAAAAGTGCCAAGGCAGAGCTGAAACGCCATATGTCATCTGATGGCCTCGGAGAATTGACCCGATTGAAATATAGAAATAATACTATTTTGTCACGGAAAGTGGAGTTTTGGTTATTAAGGGCAAGACAGTCATACTATGAGTCGGGGACAAAGCAGGAAAACTTTTGGCTAGATATATAAAACTGAGAGAGTCTTTTTCTACCATTCCCTCAGTGAAATCTGCTGGTGGTGAAATATTTACCTCAGCCATTGATACTAATAATGCTTTTAAAGAATTCTACCTTGATCTCTATAGTTCTACATCATCTACTGATGAAGATATTAGAAACTTTGTGGAACCATTAGAACTCCCCAAATTGACGATTGAGCAAAAAAACCCTTGATTCTGAGATAACCTTGGAGGAGTTGATGAGGTAATTAAGTCCCTACCTACAGGCAAGGCTCCGGGGCCTGACGGCTTTGCCGCTGAGTTTTTCAAATCATATGCTACAGAACTGGCTCCACTTTTGTTAGAAGTTTATACTGAATCATTAAAGAATGGAAAGCTTCCGCCAACCATGACGCAAGCCAGGATCAGTCTGATTCTTAAAAAGGATAAAGATCCAAGCGAGTGTAAAAGTTACCATCCAATTTCCCTGATCCAGCAAGATGTAAAAATGTTGTCAAAAATTCTGACTAACCGATTAAGTAAGGTTATGACATCTCTTATACAAATTAGATCAGGTGGGTTTTATTCGGGGCCATAGCTCTTCTGATAACATTAGGCATTTCATCAATATCATGTGGTCAGTAGCGAATGATCAATCTCCGGTCGCTGCCATCTCACTTGACGCTGAAAAGGCATTTGATATGGTAGAATGGGATCATCTTTTTAAGATTTTGGAAATGTATGGGTACGGGAGTACATTCATTGGTTGGATTAAGTTATAGACACCCTGTAGCAGTGGTACAAACAAATGGATTAATTTCAGATTATTTTACTCTGGATAGTGGCACTCGGCAGGGTTGCCCTCTTTCCCCATTATTGTTCTGTCTTGCCCTGGAACCATTAGCAGCCACGATAAGAAAGGAGGATGATTTTCTAGGGGTGATTGCAGGAGGTGTGGCGCATAAGCTTCTGCTTTACGCAGATGATATTTTATTATTCGTCACCGACCCCGCTAGATCTATGCCTTGCCTCCATAGAATTATTAATTCCTTTTCCAAGTTCTCAGGATATAAATTCAACTGGTCTAAATCCGAAGCTTTGGCTTTGACAGCGTACTGTCCAGTAACTGCCTTCCAGCCGGGCGCTTTCCAGTGGCCCAAACAGGGCATTAAGTATTTGGGAATTTTATTCCCAGCAAATTTGTCTGATTTAGTCACAGTTAATTTTGATCCCTTAATAAAAAGGTTTTTGAATGATGTGGAGAGGTGGGCTTCATTACACTTATCGATTATTGGGAAGGTTAATGTAATTAAAATGAATTGTATTCCAAAATTCAACTACCTGTTACAATCTCTCCCTATAGATGTCCCCCTCTCTTATTTCAGGCAATTTGTTAGCATAGCGAAGTCCTTCATTTGGAATGGTAAGCGTGCCAGGTCACATTTTAATAAGTTACATAGGCCGATGGACAAAGGTGGGTTAGGCTTACCCAAGATTCTGTTTTATTATTATGCATTCGGTCTCAGACATTTGGCTCATTGGTCGCTTCCACCTGAAAGAGCCCCTCCCTGGTTTTGCATTGAACAAGAATTTCTTGCCCCTATTTTGCCATTGCAAAGCCTTTCCATCAAACTAACCAGAGAAGTTAAATCACACCCAGTTATTTCACATTTGCACTCAGTATGGACAAAAGAGTCCAGAGTGTTTAATTCAGATATTTATCTAAATGTTGCCTCGAGCCTATGGCTAAACCCCAAACTATGCATTAATAAGTCCCCTTTTTGTTGGTCTGAGTGGATTGTGAGGGGGGTTAATACACTCGGTGATCTTTATGGAGTGGTGTGATGAGATCCTTCGAAAATTTGGTTCAATATTTTGGGATCACCAGATCTCAGTTTTTTTTAGGTATCTTCAGCTACGACACTTGCTCTGTTCTATTTTTGGGAATAGCATACACCCCCCTAGAGCGGCAGATACTCTGGGAGAGGTGATTTCTGCTTTTGGAAAAGGTCATGAGGCATCAGTGTATTACTCCTTATTAATTCAGAGTCTGGGGGACAGAGTCTCAACCACTCTCAAGAGATTATGGGAGAAAGATTTAGACCTGGAATTGGAGGAGGGAGAATGGGCTAGGATTTTAAAAAACATAAAAACTGCATCTAGAGATGCAAGGGTGCGCCTTACACAATTCAAGATTTTACATCGGTTCTATTGGACCCCCTCTAAATTGTATAGGCTTGGTCTTAAAGACACACCCACCTGCTGGAGATGCCAATCAGAGTATGGAGATTTAACCCATGTCTTTTGGGGGTGTGTGGAAATTCAAAAGTTTTGGTTAAAGGTGCAGAGTAAGGTATGCGAGGCGTTAGGTATTCAGGTATTATTCTGCCCCAGACTCTGTAACTTGGGTGATGGGGCAGTCATTGACATTGTAAGTAGACACAAAGAATTGGGTCTTAACCAGTGTCATGATCACCAGGCAGATCATTTTGAGGGGCTGGAGGTTGGCTGGAGCACCCTCCTTTCAGGAGTGGTGCTCGGAGATGGGAAGGGTGGCGGCCTTTGAGGAAGTTACTTTCAGAAGAACGGGGAGGTATAGAGTGTTCGTGGAGAAATGGGGCAGGTATTTTCCATTTGTGGATGTGTGATTATTGTTGAGTTTTTTATTTTATTTATTTTTTTATTTATTTTTTATGTATTTTTTTTATGTGTGTGCGCATGTGTGTCTATGTCATTTAAGACCACTGTTATGTTGCTAGGGTTAGGGTGGGATTGGGAGGGTGAGGAGTAATAGTTTGGGATAAGTTTGATTCTATGTATATATGCTTTGTTCTATGCGGTACATTTATGTGAATCAATAAAAATTGTTAATCAGAAAAAGAAGAGTGAAATCCACCACCAGAGGAGGAAGAAACAGCTACAGAGGAGTAACTGGAGTAACAGTGGAATTTTAACATTACTCGTTTCTTGTTGACAGCTTCTCCAGGTAGCAGAAGAGACAGCAGGGGCAGCAGGAGAGACGGCCTCAGCTGACTCTCATAGAGGGACAGACATTCAGAGAGGGGCAGCAAGGGAGACAGCCTCCCCTGAGGAAGGGACAGCAGGTGATTTTGACAGCAGAGAAAGGGGCAGTAGGTCAGAGTATATTCAGGTCAGTTTTTGAACTGCATTAAACTCAGTCTCGTTTACCATGCTTTGTGGGTGTGACTTTTTTGCAGTGTCATCACCATTCGTATCTACACAACCAATGTGTTCATGATTAAATTACTAAGAGCACAAAATTGTTAACAAGAGCACAAAGTTCTTCATAGATCTAGCCTCTTAATTTTGCTCTCAAAATGCACCAGATTGATGCATTTTACATTCAAATGTACAAACTTTTGGGGTCCACCCACCACAGTCTCACAAAATCCTGTGGGGAAACACTGAAGTGGCTTAAAACTGTTGTGTCAGACAGTGAAGGGTAGGAGAATTTATGCATGCCAGGTGTTTGAAAGAAAAAGTCTTGCTGTTCCTTGTCTCTTCAAAGTGCATTTAAAGAATAGATCTGTCCTCCTTGATGGCAGGGAAAGAAGGAAGCATCAATTGAGTATAAGAGTATATTGCAAAGCACCCAAGATCTGCACAGCATAGTCAAGACAGTGGTTTTCCCCAAAAGTTCAACTTCTTGTGAAAGAGCAGCTCAGGTAGTGTTACGGTCTGCATATCAAACGCATCACAGCTCCCACACAGCACCAGCGCTGATTATAATGCCTCCTCACTGACCTTACATCTCTCACAGAGAGTGTAGAAAGCGAGCAGGGAGAAATTGGATACCCATCAGCTATTCTTTAAGGAATTCATTCAGAAATCAATCAGCTCCTTTATCTGCATCTACTGAGGGTCTTTGGAAAAGTCTGATCAACTTTTGGCATGGGTAGAAAGGCCACGAAAATCAGTTAAGCAAACAATTCATCAAGCTGACCAGCCATGTGTCAAGGTGTGTGACTGTGTGGCCACTGTTCAGGGATTATTTAGAGGGAAGATATGCAGAAATGTGTCTGACAGATGGGACCATCACCTCCAGGCATTTGCAAAGAGAGAGGAGCAAATTTACAACCCTATCTATTATTTTCTTCACACCCTCTTTTCTTTTTTCCAGTCAGGACTTCTGGGTTGGAAAGGCCAGTAGAGGAACCACTTATTTATAATATAGAACTGGACTGCTGATGACGTCAAAACAGTGAAGCCACTATGCTGCCATATTGCTATGCCCAAACATTCCAGTATGCCTATTGATTTAAGTGCCTATTGATGCCTAATGTTTTCAGTGAGTAAACATTAATAATTCAGTCACAGATTTTATATCTGAAATCTGTCTGTACATCCCTACAACGTAAATGTCCTACACATGTAATTATTTATAGATTTAAAGTCTGGAATTTTCCTGTTTCTTGAAAGCCAGAGTAAATTATGTGTATCCATTTCAGCAGATCACTGAAACTGAGGTAAGATACAAACAGACATTTTCAGACTTATTTATTGTGAACATTGTTGGGCCTCATGTATTCAGATATAAGACAAAGGCAGGCCTAACACAGTCGTAAAAAGCCTGACTGAGGCCCACGCACCAAGTCATAAATCTTACTGATAAAAACCGTGCTAAAATCAAACAAATGGAGCCCAAAACAGACTACAAATCCCATGAAGCCTTGCTCACAAAAGGATCGAACTCTCAACTCCTATTGGATGAGGCACGCGACAGAACGCCCCTCAACCATGACGTCATCGGGAGTAGAAATAACTCCGAGATCCATCTGGGCATTGCTTCCAGCAACTTTGCTCGCCGTGTGTGGACGCAGCTCATCGCTGCTCTCAGGTGTAGCCTCGAGGCACAAGGAAGCAACGTCCGAATTGAAACTTTGGCCATACAATCTCCATCTCGCTGGATGAGTTGAGATTACTCTGTGTTCCACCGAACACTCTAATGGATCCGAAGGAGACCACCGAGCAATCCGCATCTTCATCCGTTTGCCTGCAGAAGTGAAGAGAAAAAGATTTCTCTTCCTTCTTCAATCAAGTCGACGTCGCTGATTTCTCCGCCAGCCCGCCGAGAATCAGCAGCCGTACCGCCCGCCAACAGAGCGAGGAAACGGCCTCCCGTCATCACCCGAGCCTCGAGGAACCGATTCTGAGTCAAACGACGGATGAACACACATTCTACCTGCATCCTCATGCGATTCAAGCAAGAGGTTTACGTCTGGGCAGAGATAGAATATTATAGTGTGTTATTCTTGTGTATCAAGGTTATTGTTTGTACAGTTTACGGACCGCCGAGTCCGCTCATTGCTGCTAATAATACTCAAGGTATTACTGTAATGTACTGTTATCACGAATGAGATCTGCTGTGTTGTAGTCCAACCACATTGGTCTGTTGTGTATTTCCGCCTTCGTGGGTGAGACCGGCACACTGAGTTTATCCATTAAAGAACCAAAGACCGCGGGACGGTTTATGAGCCGTCCACCGCGTCTCTGAGTGATAAACTAACAGCTGAATGTTAAATGTGAGCCAAAATCATCACAATTAAAAGAACCAAAGACTTAAACTACTTCAGTCTATGTGCACTGAATTTATTTAATACACGAGTTTCACAATTTGAGTTGAATTACTGAAATGAACTTTTCCACGACATTCTAATTTTTTGAGTTGAATTACTGAAATGAACTTTTCCACGACATTCTAATTTATTGAGATGCACCTGTATATTCAGCCTGATCTCATGAAAAGTACTTGACCAAAGCATAATTTTTGCACACAAAAAGCGAGTGAAATGGTGTCGTAATTAAACAAGGTTTTTAAGGTGCATGTTAGAGCGTGGTTTTAAATAATAATGCCCTAAAAGCAAATGAAATGTAAATAAAACGGACATCCTTACCCTTAACAAACACCTTAACCTAACCAATAGTGTCTTAGAAGCAAATGAGAGGATAAACAAAACGGACAACCTTACCCTTAGCCAACACCTAAACCTAACCGATGGTGTCCTAAAAGCAACTGAGAGGTAAACAAAAACATCCTTACCCATAACCAACACCAAAACCTAAATGATAATGCCCTAAAAGCAACTGAGAGGTAAACAAAACAGACATCCTTACCCTTAAACACCTAAACCTAACCGACAGTGTCCTACAAGCAAATGAGAGGTACACAAAAAATACATCCTTACCCTTAACTAACACCTAAACCTAACCAACAGTGTCCTAAAAGCAAATGAGGTGAACAAAACAGATATCCGTACACTAAACCTAACCAATAGTGTCCTAAAAGCAAACAAGAGGGGTACAAAAGACATCTTTACCATTAACCATCACCTAAACCTAACTGAAAGTGTCCAGAAAGCAAATGAGAGGTGAATAAAACAGACATCCTTACCCTTAACCAACACCTAAACTGGACCGATTGTGTCCTAAAAGCAAATGAGAGGTAAACAAAACAGACATCCTTAACCTAAACCAACACCTAAACCTAACCGACAGTGCTCGAAAAGCAAATGCGACATGAAAAGCACCATTTCTTAAGCAACCACGTAATTTCATGATTTGCATGAAAATGAATAAATTGCAGTTGTTGTAGCGCCTCTAGTGTTAATTTCACCATGAATGTGCGGCAAAATGTAGAACGCCGCACCTAAAACTCAGTTTGCAAAAATGTAGTTATAGTAACGTTCATTCTGTGAGTCAAGGTTGCATATATTTATTGTTGCACTGATTTAACAAGTATCAAGAATGTCAAATTCCTTTGTAAAAAGTTAGGGAATCAAGAATTTACTTACTGAACCATTTCTTTCGTCATGTCCAACTCAAAATAATCTGACAACTGTTACTACGTACTTAAAGCTGATGAATAATAATAATAATAATAATAATAATAATAATAATAATAATAATAAAAAAATCTCTCTCATATCTCAGCTTAATATGCAGTGAAGCCGTTTTAACTGACTGGTTGTTCATAAGACAATTTTTTGTTAAAGATAAACATTCAGAGTTATTTTTTTAATAAAATTAAATATTTTTTAAAACACAAAACGTTCATATGTTAAAGCTACGGTTGTTTTTGTTCCTTTTTGTTTAGTATATAGTTGGGACCTATTACGAAAATCAGAGCCAGAATCATTCAATTCTTTGCAATTCCCATTTCTTTATTTGTAAGTCTACCCCTTTAAAATGTTTGCTTTATTGAGAAAGAGCCTTGTCATAACATACTCCTAGCACACTCACCCATCTTTCTCTGCCCGAGGCTCTAAAACAAATCAGCAAGAACAAAACCAGTCAGAAATAATAAATGGCGGTAGAAAGCTTTGCTGACTTTGTGTCTGAATGACTTCATTTCCTAAAACATGGGGCAGGGTCGTAAAGACACAGCCCAAGAGGAAAAGAGGATTACACTTTATTCTGGAGAGTTTAGAGGCCTGGGACCTCCCACCAGCCCCCAGTTTGCTTCAGTATAGGGTAGCCAATTATGGAATAGATCGGTTTTTCCACCCCATGTCTCTCCTTTATATCCTTTTTATTTGCCATGTCTCTACGGAAAACCCACGCTCTACTCTCTACACGACTGCTGTATGGCTGAACTTCAAGAAATCTGTCAAGAACATGTCCAGTTCATTTTTCATCACTGAATTCACAAAGAAATCAGACATTTTATTATTTTGCTTAAAAAACAATGACATTACCACCTTGGGTGTGCATTATTTTTCAATAATTCAATGGGCTGGAGTCAATTATTCTGCTTATATCACCTGTTACCACACCTTAAGACATTGTTCAGGGTTTTATCTCAAGACCTTTTCTGGTTTTTGTCCCTGAAACGCTCGAGAGTGGAAATACTTTCTTCCGCCATGGACATTGCTTTGATGTAGCTCAAGCCTTCATTGCTAGTTCGAAAATGTCACTTTAGAACTAGCAACGAAGGATGCGCTGCTCTTCAGCCTTGAAGTAACAAGGTAATGTGTGTGCTTTCTACTATAGCTATGTGAGGCTGATTGTTTGTCATTCTTATCCAATGTACTTAGCCAATGCCTTTGTTTTAATTGGTTATTTTGTTGTGGTAGCCTGTACAGCTCTATTAAATAACTGAAATAATTTGGCGTAGTGATATGGAACCGTTATGTGGTCAAGGTCTGGAACTGCTTCATAGCTGTGCGCTTACTGGAAAATAATTGCACACCTTAGAATGTCAACCAATGTTGAATGCTTGATTCTGATTGGTTGACATTCTAAGGTGTGCAATTATTTTCCAGTAAGCGCACAGCTATGAAGCAGTTCTGTGGTATAATGAAAATTAAAACAGAAATATTCCAGGTTCAATACAAGTTAATCTCAATCAACAGCTTCTGTGGCATAATGCTGATTACCACAAAAATTATTTTGACTTGTCCATTGTTTTTTGTTTTTTTTTATAAATCAAAGATCACTGTTACAGTGAGACACTTACAATGAAAGTGAAGAGGGCCAGTTCATGAATAATAAAATACACAATGTTTTTAAAAGTATCACAAGATCTAAACAATACGCATATTAAAATGATTTTAGTCTGATAAAATTGCTTTCTAACCTTATCTGTGTAACATTATATCCAATATTACAACATTGTTGTCATGACAACATAATCCCAATAAGCCCAGTGATCACAGTAAGTGATTTTATAAAAAAAAATCATGTTAACATGTATAATGTTTACATATTATGGCTATACTTTTGAAACTATGTGTATTTCATTGTTTACAGACTGGCCCTATTCACTTCCTTTATAAGTGTATATAATCTGTAACCATTATTCTTGCTTGAGGTGTCAAAATTATGTGGTAATCAACATTAAGCCACAAATGCTGTCGATTGACCTTAACTTGTACTTTTCCATTACTCTAATGGAAAATAATGATATATTATTTCAATTGTATGCTGTTTTATCTAATGTTGTATTACAGCATTTTCTTTTTACTGTAATTACAGTAATGTGATTACAGTAATGACAATCTAAATTATCACCAAATAGAATAATATATATATATAAAAAGTCAAATTAAATAAATGATAATTCTCATTATCGTAATGTATTTTATGCAACACATAATTTCATACTTTTTTTTCCCCCTTGTGATTTTTGGGTAAAATGTGATTCTACCTTAGAAATGAGACCTGAACATGTTTTCATTAGAGTCGCCATACAATTTGCACTTAATCGTTTTGCTACCAGTGGACAGCAGCATGAAACCAGATGGACCCCTGTGTCCAGTGACCCTCTGTGCGAGGATAATAGTCTTTCCCTGACCTCAGCCAATCAGCCTCTTAATGCTCAAGTGTTGAGGGCAGTCTGGCTCACATATTTTACATAAATCCCCCCTGTAAATGGAGTGTTGGGATTTATGACTAGTCCCAATTCTTTGTGACTCCTTGAGACATATTCCTGCCCATCACCCTAAAGATTTTACAGCTGCTGTCCGCTCAAGGCGGCCAAAGCAAGATTACATTTTAGAAAAGGGGAATGCAGACGTCAATGGGCAATTGTCTGGCTCTCATCAGTCACCTACTGCACAAAGCCCTCAAAGTCGTCTGATTGTTCCTCTGTTTAATGGCTAAATATCAAATCATCAGCGAGGCAGGGCACATTATCTCCTCTGTGAATCCCTTCATCAATCGAGTGTTTGTGTTTGGCCCCTCTGTGCTCAGGAGGGTGTTGTGGGCTGTGTGAGAGTTGATAAGGTTGTGTGGTCATCTGAAGGACAGAATGACAAATACTGTCATCTTCAAATTAAGCTCTGTTAATGGCAGATTGGGGGTGGGGGGGGGGGAGGGTTTGGATAACTGCCTGGACTGGTGATGAAACAGTGACAGTAATGTGGAGGTACTTACTGGAGAGAGCCTTCTCGTAGTTCTTCCCCATAGCGATGAAATTCCGCAAACAGGGGTTGAACTGTTCCATGATGGTCTGAAAGAGAAGGGAAAGATTTGTTTAGAGGCAGAATTAAAGGTGCTGTAAAAGATTTTAGCATTCTGAAGCTTTCACGTGACTGAGCCGTTGAATTAGCCATGCCCCCTCATTCTAAAACCCTGCCCTCCAAAAGAAGATTTTGAGACCAAAACAGAGCAAAAGAGCAGCATTGTTTTTTCCTGTGGCTTTCAAATTCAACAGTGGCACAACAGTGCCCTCAACAGACAAACATTATGAATCATAGCCTCAATGATCTGCTTCAAATGAGAACGAGCAGAATGCCTGACAGGTGAAAAGAGTCAACGTCCGGACACATTTTTGATAGCTGTTTACAAAGTCTATAGCCGTCTCAGAGACCGGTGAGTTATCTCAGGACATTTATTTCATTAATATCTTTAAGGGAGTAGGACCATTTTTTGCATTCTTTTCCATAAAAAAACAAAAAAAAAAACAACCTTAGAGCACCTTTAACACATTAAGTTTGCATAGGTAATAGGCAGGCCTACGTGGAATCTGTGTCCGCGGAACTCCACAGAAAGCTCCACAGCTTTCCGCAGAATTGGAACACCCATCATGCACAAAATTCTACAAATACCTTGGCCCTTGATCTGACTGAAAGGCTTCGGTAACTCAGATAACCATTCTGTACAATTCTAGTGAGCAAAATAGCATCTCAGAATGCCCAACATGTCAAACCTTAAGGCAGATTGGCAACAGCAGAAGACCACATTGGGCACTTTATTAGGAACATAGTGTTCCAACTAAAGTGCTCGGTGAGCATATATTGCCATGAAAGCACGACTGAAATACTATGTGTTAGCAGGGTTACTTCTAAAGGCCAAAATCTACTTTTACTTTGTTTTTCTGTGTGCCACTACGTCTTGCGCACAGTGCACGATGCAAATTTTGACTGTTTTTGACTCTTCACGTGCAGCCGTTTTTCTAGACGTCTATGCGCGCTGACTGTATTAAAGAGAACCACAAAGCAGTTAGTGTGCTTGCGTCAAACAAGTCCATACGTGGTTGTGGTCAGAGTCAATACTTTGAAAGGTTAGAACGCTAGACCGCGTGCAAAACATAAATGGCAAGCAATGAAACGAAATATACCCTAGTTTTCAAGGTAAGCTTTTCCCAGGTAAAAGAGTCCAGCTATGAATTGTCATTAATTTTAACACTGGCAATATTAAGACAATATCATAATCATAATCTACATACACAGATGGAATGGTACAAGCCTACTGTGTATACTTATCTAGGAAATTAAAGCAAACATGACCGATGGTTAGTTGTAAATAATAGGGTGTACCCCCTGAAAAGAATTTCAAAAACCAGCATACATTTCCATGCTTGTTTCAGGCTGATTAGTGCTCTCTAGAAGCTGGTTGACCAAGGATGTCTTGCTGGTTTAGCTAGTTAAGAATCCTGGTGGGGACACAAACACACCAGTATCCAAAAAATAACATATGATGCTGACCAGCTATATTTAGCCTTTTTAGCCTGTACAAACACACCTATGCACAAACACAACACGCCAAGGATGCTTTCATTTTTCTCCATGCAAAAACTGTGCACAGCATCATCCCACTTTCACACCAACAATCATTCCATGTTGTGTTAAATTGAATGTGATTATTCATGTAGGAGGGAACCTGACACTTACACTTTTCCAAAACCTAGTGAGCTGCCTGTCTACTGCCCACATAAACAACATCCTTCTACGGCAGCATCCTAACAGTCATAGAACCTCATAAAAATGACAGATTCAGAATGTTCTACATAGGCAGCAACTTTGTGCGGCGTGCCCACCACACAAATAGCACTAGCGAATGGGAGATTTGACTCACGATTTGTTCAAATAGAGTCTAGCCAGAGACTATTTAACAGAGACGTGACACTTCTACTAAAATGAATGGGAGAAATTGGAATGCCCAACGAATGTAGAAAAGGAAGTACCGCCTTACAGGTAAAGGAGCAAATCACCATTTAGATACAGACATCACCTGTCAATCAACTCAAGAACATGCATGCACATTTGCTAGACAAACCAATGTGTGTCGTTATTTTATTTATTATTTTTTTGTAATCTGAGGTCAAGAAGCACAATTATGATGCCAGTGTTGTCATATTTTACTGCTGATTTAAAAAAAAAAAAAAATTATTCTTTGATCAGAATAATTGTTCTTTGGAATAGGAGCTGCACTTGTATGCTTCTTGTTCACATAGAAAAATGCCCAGCCTGCCCAAGAGTGTTCCAAATATGGCTTGTCGAGTGGACTGACTTGCTAAGACAACTTTGGTATAGCATTAGCATGTTGCTAGGCTAATTATCAGCCTGTCAAAAGTAAAGCGGGATACCTTTCTGGAACAGTGCGAGGCTCAAATAAGCATAAAAACACACAGTACACACAAATATTGTGTAAAAAAACAAAAACAAATACATGTATATTTATAAAATACATTTCTCTCGCTTCATCTGCCGAGCATGTATTAGGAGTTAATGAACATATTGTCCTCTGAAGTGTTAGGCTTGTTCTACTGCCAGGCAGTGCATACATTTAAGGAATGGCAAGTATGTCTGGTGTTTGTGAAAAGAGTGCAGATGCGGGGAGGGCAAATTGTCTGGAAGCTCCGTTCCTAGAGCAACCAAAATAAACACTTTACCGTTTGGCCACCCTATAATCCTTCAGTGATACTCACTCCAGCAGGCATCTGTCATATCACCCATAGCACCATCCACTTTCCCTCCAGGGCTTCCTCCAATTAGAGCAGCCACAGTCTGCCAGGGCCTTTGGGTTAACAAAGTCCTGGAGCTGACAGCACAACACCACTGGCAAAGCCTGCTTTCTTCCTCTGAAATTTACCACGGATAACTACATCCTCATTTCAGCAGCCTCTAACACTTCATAGAAACCTTACGGCAGTTCCTCCAAATAAAACTCAAAAACAATCCAACTCGAGCCAGTATTTCACAGTAACCATCACAATGGTTCAAAATTATATGAGGCGCCACATAGGGTGTAAATCTAACTTCACTTACGCATGTATATATGAAACACTTGCATACGTATATGCAATTTACTCACATGTACATATACAAAAAAAAATTGTGTGTTGGATTTACTAAAAATATATACATAGCAAGTAAATTCAACTTATGGTCATTTTATGTCAGCACAACCAGAAAACCTTTCTTAGATATACACGAATGTATCAGTTCATTCAAATTTCTTTACTCAATGTACGTCACACAATTAATATTTACCAAAGATTTGCCAAGATTAGACAAAAATGGCAAAAAAGAAACCACTTTCTCTAGAAACTCAGTCAATCATTGTTTTGAGGAATGAAGGCTATACAATGCTTGAAGAAAGATTTCATACAAAGGTGTACACTACAGTCTTCAAAGACAAAGGACAACTGGCTCTAACAAGGACAGAAAGAGATGTGGAAGGGCAGATGTACAACTAAACAAGAGGATAAGTACATCAGAGTCTCTAGTTTGAGAAATAGACACCTCACATGTCCTCAGCTGACAGCTTCATTGAATTCTGGTGCGTTCCATTTGTACTCGAAAATTCCGAGTTCCCAGTTGAAACTTATAACTGGAATGCCCCCTCAAGTCGGAGTTCTGACATGGAAACTCGGAGGAACTGCAACAACCCCGACTCGGAATCCAAAATGGCTGCTCAGCGCATCAACAGTAAGTGAAACAGTAGTAATATATTGTTTATTAGCACTTTGTTTGTCTGTGTCTCAATTAACTCAGTGGTGTACACAGTACTATACAACCTCTATCTGTGGACATGATACTTTGGCATTATCTGTGCAAAATACCGCTTTGTGTTTTTATCGACTGGTATTGCTAACAATGGCTACTTCCCCCACCCCATTTGTATTCCGAAAGAGCAAGCACAACAAAGGTTTGCCTGGACGCGTCCATCTTGGTTTTCCGACTTGTGTACTGGGACGTGGTCAACTCGGGTGTGACGTCATTCTCAGCTCCAACATCCGACTTCTGACGTAAATGAAATGCACCATTCTACCCTCTCAACAGCAGTTTCATGTACAACAGTAAAGAGAAGACTCAGGGGTGCAGGCCTTATGGGAAGAATTGCAAAGAAATAGCCACTTTTGAAACAGAAAAACAAAAAGAAAAGGTTAGAGTGGGCAAAGAAACAGACATTGGACAACAGATAATTGGAAAAGAGTGTTATGGATCTTAACCCCATTGAGCTTTTGTGGGATAAGCTAGACTGTAAGGTGCGTGAGAAGTGCCCGACAAGACAGACACATCTATGCCAAGTGCTACAGGAAGTGTGGGGTGAAATGTCACCTGAGTATCTGGACAAACTGACAACTAGAATATCAAGGATCTGCAAAGCTCTCATTGCTGCACGTGGAGGATTTTTTGATGAGAACTCTTTTAAGTAGTTTAAGAAGTTCTGAAATTTTTTTAGAATTGTAATAGTAATTTTTCATGTTATTAATGTCCTGACTATATATTGTGATCAGTTGAATGCCACTTTGGTGAATTAAAAGTACCAATTTCTTTCCATAAGTGCAAAATCTGTACATTATTCCAAACTTTTGGCCGCCAGTGTTTGTTTTATATATATACATATATGTGTGTGTGTGTGTGTGTGTGTGTGTGTGTACACACACACACACACACACACACACACACACACACACACACACACACACACACACACACACACACACACACGGTGTGTTACAGACACACAAGGTGACACACACAGGTTTAAATGGCAATTAAAGGTTAATTTCCCACACCTGTGGCTTTTAAAATTGCAATTAGTGTCTGTGTGTAAATAGTCAATGAGTTTGTTAGCTCTCACGTGGATGCACTGAGCAGGCTAGATACTGAGCCATGGGGAGCAGAAAAGAACTGTCAAAAGACCTGCGTAACAAGGTAATGGAAATTTATAAAGATGGAAAAGGATATAAAAAGATATCCGAAGCCTTGAAAATGCCAGTCAGTACTGTTCAGTCACTTATTAAGAAGTGGAAAATTTGGGGATCTTTTGATACCAAGCCAAGGTCAGGTAGACCAAGAAAGATTTCAGCCACAACTGCCAGAAGAATTGTTCGGGATACAAAGAAAAACCCACAGGAAACCTCAGGAGAAATACAGGCTGCTCTGGAAAAAGACGGTGTGGTTTTTTTCAAGGATAACAATACAATGATACTTGAACACAAATGAGCTGCATGGTCGAGCTGCCAGAAAGAAGCCTTTACCGTGCCAATGCCACAAAAAAGCCCGGTTACAATATGCCCAACAACACCTCGACATGCCTCACAGCTTCTGGCACACTGTAATTTGGAGTGACGAGACCAAAATAGAGCTTTATGGTCACAACCATAAGCGCTATGTTTAGAGAGGGATCAACAAGGCCTATAGTGAAAAGAATACCATTTCCACTGTGAAGCATGGTGGTGGCTCACTGATGTTTTGGGGGTGTGTGAGCTCTAAAGGCACGGGGAATCTCGTGAAAATTGATGGCAAGATGAATGCATCATGTTATCAGAAAATACTGGCAGACAATTTGCATTCTTCTGCACGAAAGCTGCGCATGGGACGCTCTTGGACTTTCCAGCATGACAATGACCCTAAGCACAAGGCCAAGTTGACCCTCCAGTGGTTTCAGCAGAAAAAGGTGAAGGTTCTGGAGTGGCCATCACAGTCTCCTGACCTTAATATCATCGAGCCACTCTGGGGAGATCTCAAACGTGCGGTTCATGCAAGACGACCAAAGACTTTGCATGACCTGGAGGCATTTTGCCAAGATGAATGGGCAGCTATACCACCTGCAAGAATTTGGGGCCTCATAGACAACAATTACAAAAGACTGCATGCTGTCATTGATGCTAAAGGGGTCAATACACAGTACTAAGAACTAAATGCAGACTTTTGAACAGGGGTCATTTCATTTTTTTCTTTGTTGCCATGTTTTGTTTTATGATTGTGCAATTCTGTTATAACCTACAGTTGAATATGAATCCCATAAGAAATAAAAGAAATGTGTTTTGCCTGCTCAATCATGTTTTCTTTAAAAATGGTACATATATTACCAATTCTCCAAGGGCAAACTTTTGAGCACAACTGTATATAAACTTTTTTTATTGTCTGTGGAGTTACTGTGGAGTCTGTGGTGTTACCATAAAAGATAGTAACAAATCTGGACTTTGAATGAATACACACGGGGCTACCCTTTGATGAAATATCAGAATATAATACACTTTGTATTGAAATTTTAAATGATACATTTGTGGGGTGTCGTATACACAGTATAGTAAATCTTTAAATATTACTGAAACTGAAACTAAAAGGTCCCACAAACTTTTGTTTCAGCCTCAGATATGCTCAAAGATCAGAAATTGCTTCTTTTTAACACAAACGTGATAAAAAAAAGAAATAAAATGTTTTGCCCATTGCATCTTTCTGTAATTCGATGCACATTTGTGTACAATTGACAGTTTAATAGCCTATTATTGTTTCATCTGGTGTTTTCAGTTAGTTTAGAAGATATCAGGCTGTAAATAGATTAAATAGGTGATTAGTGAAAAAAAAGATAGTAGATTTGCCAAAGTTTGCGAGTTTCATGGAATTGTTTCTTAAAGAGTTGTTAATTTCCTGGCTCATGACTTTAAGTTTGCAAATTCCTCAAGCAAATAACTATTAGTCTTTGTTTTCAGGGTTACACTGTAAATCGAAATATTTGGCTCTTACTGCATCTTGATGGACCAACTCAACACAGTTTCCAACATCTCCGCAAGACAGGAATGTTGACCAGACACGGGGCCACAATTGTGAGTCGTGAGCACTCTTCTTGCATGCTCGCACATATGCATGAGTGTTTGAAAGCAGCCACCTTTAAGACAGCACTGGTGTACTGAATCGAGTATGTATTTGGTTTTATACTTCAGAAAGACCGGTATCATTAACTTATTACTTAAAAAATATTCATATTTAGTATCAATTTGAAACCAAAGTGCAGGTACTTTTGACATTACTACAAGATGATAAAAACATTCACGGCTTTACTGAAAAGATTCGGGGCTTAAGCCTTGGTAGCCTACCCCTATCGCCGCCCATGGTAATTTACATCAAATACAAGCCAAAAACTTAGCAACAGATTGAGAAATACCAGGTCAAAACATTTTGGGCTGCTTGGAATGGAAGACTGGGCTGAATCTAGCAAGATGATTTAGGTCAGGTATTAATAGTCACCCAACTACTTAAAGGTGAAGTGTCTAATTTTTTTGTGTTAAAAACTCTCTCCTATCCTAACTAAATGAGCTGACGCAACTCTATAAGTAAGCCATTCATAGCTTGATTTATGCTAAAAAATGTAAACGCTACAGCAACCTAGCAACCTTGGCAACAAATGTGTGTGTTTGCAACAAAACTATGTGTTTGATCCACCAATGGAAGAAAGGGAAGTGTTCAGGAAACTTCTTTGATGACATTCGAGCATGTTTACATGAAGTCCTTACACTCATTATGCTTACTAAGACAACAACGTGTGTGGTAATTTCTCTCCACAACATTATAAAACAAAATTTCAGGGTTTACACATAACGCACATCCAATACAATGCATCAGAATATATTAAACTTCACTAAAGCACAACCGTTAACACTCAGCACCATAACTATCAAACAGTCATAACATTTGAAATATTCATGAATGAAATACTACTCACGGTTTTGCTGTCAAGTCCAAGTGTTTTTAACGGTCACATTCTTCTTCAATAACAGTTACTTTGCAAAGCTTGAATCATATTATGACTGATTCACAAACAGTACATGCTGATCTTAGCCGCACATACACAGTTCATAGCACGGTGAAACATGACACACACACATTGGTGCACTGAGGCGCAGATCAGCAAAAAACGCATCCAAACGGTCAAAGTGGGGGGCAAACTGGGCCAGTGGGCGGGGCCAAGGTTGAGATGACATGTTCTGGGGTGTGTAAATAAAACTGAGCAAATGTCTCATGACATCAAGCACACAGTTTACAAATTAGGCGTTTCAATAGAGTGAGAACTATAAATGCTTTTTTAGACTGGGGAGGAAGATTTGAGTTCTGAAATATACACTATTTTTATAGTACAGTTACCTCTTATATGTCTAAATATCAAGGAAAATTTTATTTTTAATTTTATGATCCATTTAAAAGATTTTCCTTTATTGGGCTGCGTCATAAATGGTTTATGCAAAAAATGATCAACACAGATATATTTTTGTCCATTACCCTGATTTCACGCTACGTAAAACACCTTTACCGGCATACTCACCGGCTTATATGCGCAAATGTTTTGCGCAGGCTTGTTAATGTTTTTGACATCAAAAGCAAAGAATAACTCGATGACTTCAAATCTCATGTAAACAAGGGTTTCACACATTGTCTGTTTTTTGGCTGATTTTTGATAGTAAACACACTCATTGTCACTACTATGGCAGAGAAACAAGACGTTCCCCAAGTTTCAGTGGATCCGATGTCACAGGTCAGCTTCCTGTTTCTTCCACACTCAGAGTCACAAAGATGAAGAGCAGGCGGCAGTGCCTCAGCAAAATCAGTCACCCCAGGAGCTCAATCCATTAAGATTTAAGAAAAACAATACACAAAAATAGATATTCAATAAAGACTAAGGATGGACCAATCCAATACCTGGATCAGTTTTGGTTCCGATACTGATGTTTTTAGACGGATCGGGTATCAGTCCATTGAGCCCGATCCAAATCCAATACTGTGTGTTAGTCATGTTTGTTACGGTCAAGCTACAAAACTGACATAAAAGAACCATAAAAGCAACATTAAAGTAGTCCATATGGCACATGCATTTTATTGAAAGCCACTTGAAAACGTGCGATAGCTTTGTGAAATCGCAAAAGGCTGTGTTTATAAGTAAATATATAGTATGCATATGCAGCGCGTTAGTGAATGGCGCTGCTCTGTTGATACAATTACATTGCACGTGCAGAGGTGGTTGCAGCTATTTTTAGCCCTCAGAGCTTGCAGTTATTTTAATATGCGAGCACTCCACACGAACAACATCTTAGATGTAGATGGTCAATAGTTCGGTTCACTTATAATATGCATTTAGAATGGCACCGGAAAAATTTCTGTTGGGGATTTTTCACCTTTTTCACCCAATTTGGAATGCCCAATTCCCAATGCACTTTTAAGTCCTCGTGGTCGCGTAGTGATTCACCTCAATCCAGGTTGTGGAGGACGAATCCCAGTTGCCTCCGCGTCCGAGACCGCCAACCAGCGCATCTCATCACGTGGCTCGTTGAGCGCTGTGGCAGCGGGGGCGTGGTCAAGCATCTCTCCGGAGAGAGAGAAAGCGGTAAGGGCGCTTACACCTGAGCTAAATTATGTCTAACACCTGTCTCTAATTTCAGTGAGCACAGGGAGAGCGGCATAAAGAGCCACACTGCAAGTAGACGAGAGAGAGAGAGAGAGAGAGAGAGAGAGAGAGAGACAAATGTGCAGCATTGTCAAACTGTTTCCATTTCATGTTGAAGCTACTGAGTGTTTTGTGAAGTTTGTTTATTTTTGAGAGTAAATTACTGAACGGAGTGAAAACCCTGAAAGAGTGTATCTGCTGCAGTGAAGAGAATAAAATGCCTACCTTTCATTGAGAAGTGTTACAAGCGCGTTTCCACAGAGACACGAGGCTTCACGCCATCCACCGCGGCATCCACGCTCAACTCACCACGTGCCCCACAGAGAACGAACCACATTATAGTGACCACGAGGAGGTTACCCCATGTGACTCTACCCTCCCTAGCAACCGGGCCAATTTTGTTGCTTAGGAGACCTGGCTGGAGTTACTCGGCACACCCTGGGATTCAAACTAGAAAACTGGTGAACCCCAGGGGTGGTAGCCAGCGTCTTTTACCACTGAGCTGTGTGGACAAAACTGAGTTCCGATCGTTTTAAAAGCCAGAGGGTTTTAAAGTTAAAGGTGCACTACTGAAATATAGGCCATTACTGTTGTATTTTAACTTTATAAAATTCTATAATAATAATAATAATAAATATTATTTGTTTACAAATTATAACAATATTTAAGTTGAATGGGTTCAAAATGGATTGATATCTTACAACTGAATTGAACAGTTTATAGTACAGATATAAGTTGAAGAAAAAATTCAAAAGAAAACTGGTTTCTTTTCTACTGAAGACTTTCACTGGAATTACGGTTCATTTTGCTGCTACATTATCCAGTAGACTAGTTAACAATAAAGTTTCTTAATAAGCAATACATTTATATTGAAATAATGTAGTTAGAAGTTTGTGTTTCTGTACATGAGTACCCCAAATTAGTTCCACACTATGAGGTAAAGATATTTTAAACTGATATGCAAAAAACAACAACACTGGTATCGGATCGGGATCAGCTGACACTGAGATTTCAGATATCGAAATCGGAAGAGATAAAGTGGCATCGGTGCATCCCTAATAAAGACCCTAATAAAGTTGTTTAAAGAGCATTGTTTTCTGTCCTGTATTGACATATTTCCTTTTAAAATTGGAAGTTTGGGAAGGACATATTGCACATATTGGACATATTCAACTTCCCTCACATTTTGTTGGACCAAAATCTGTGTAACGCAACATGAATCATCAATATATTAGTACAGTAGCACATAAATGGTTTTAAAGCTAATAGAAGTGAATTAAAAAGACACAAAACCCCAATTTTGATTTCATGGGGTCTTTAATCTAAATAATAGCATTTTTATAGGGGCGCTTTTCATGTCATAATGCCAGTCTGCAGGCTTCGACACAGCAAAAAGAGAGAGTATGAAATGTTCTGGGAGGAGATGATATGTGGCGAGTGCACATGGATGCATTGACACTGAGGTGTACAGTTCTTTCTGAAGGATGAAAGACTTCATTTCAAGGGATTTTTCAAGGGTGTCTTTCTTTACCTGACCACTAACTGTTTCTTTCCCTCTCCTACTCTATTCCCTCGCTGAATCCTCAATAACGCCCTACCAGCACACCTCATTAAAAACATCCTGTCGACATCCTCATAACGTGAGTGCAAGGGAAAGAGCGAGAGAAAGAGAAATGAAATACAATGAAGAGGTAGAGATGTGAAGAGCCAGGCGCTACATGTAAGTGGTTTATATAACGGTTAAGCGAGACCAGGTCTGCGGCCTTATGGCACACACTCCCACAGTCAAGAGCAAAACCAGGCAACATTGACGTAGAAATGTTAGAACAGTTATGAAGTAGACTCTGCTCCAAAAACTGTTGAGCTGTCCACCTAGATAGCAGGCATCATATGTTTCAAAAAGGTAGGCAGCACACTTTTCCTTTTGAGTGGCCGTCTGCACAGTTATCTGTAAATATGCTGTAGGCAGGCATTTTTGACCATCACACCACGTCTTGCACATTAGTACTGCATTTTAGATGTCGTGTCAATTTGAAAGAACTTTAACTTTTAAAAAACTAGTTGAGACATCTGCCTTCGGTTTCATTCACTGTCTAGCGTTTTTAACATGTTCTGTCCAAACAGCCACTGAGGCAACAATTTTCGACTGCATTTGCTTCAAGATCAAGATTTTACATCGGACATGAAGTGGTAACTCAACACAGTACCAAAATTAAAAGTAAACAAAAAAGTCCTTAAAATCAAACATAATATTTACAAATATTACCATGAACTACATGGGGTCAACAATATACTGCATTATTATACAGTTCTCTGAAATACTTGATTCTGATTGGTCAAATGAGCCTTCCAGCGCTCTAATATTTCTGAATAATGACTACACTTCCGGGGATAAACTGTCTTTTCACCAATCATCTGGATATTGTGAGTCATCCCTCCTACTTCTCGTATCACTATGCAATCTTTACAAGAAAGCTAATAAAATTATTTCAACTAAAGTCAATATTTAATGTACTTATTTCATGTTTAATACAAGATTTCATGTTAATTTATTAATTTGCCAAGTAATCAGTGGGATAATGAGCAGTCAGACGGTTATCTTTGCAATAACACCTTATAAATCCAGATGCAATCCGGAGGTCGAACTCAGCTGTTTCTGGAGACTCAGTGGTCTCTTTCTTCTCGCATAGTAAATTAATTTAATCTAAAATCAATTTAATGTCCATTTTATTATTTAACGGTAGAAAGCCATATAATAAACAGGATAACATACAGTCAACCAGTCATTATTACAAAACAAACCCCTACAGAGTGAAACAAGATCCTGATCCCTTTGCCGTGTTGGGCAAGCTACTTAAAACATTTTGCTAGCTAAGCTACCATCTACTAAACAAAAAAATGAGTTAAGCTAAGGGGCCGTTTACATGACAACGTTTTCAACTAAAAATGGAAAACTTATGCATTTTGGCTGTTCGTTTACACGACAACGGCATTTTGGTGCCTGAAAACGCAAACTTTTGAAAACAGGTTTCAAAGTGCAAAAACGCGAATTTGCGAAAACGATGACGTCATGCGGACGTGTATTACGTGTTCAGCCTATAGGCATGCGCGCGAGTACTTCAAAACAACGTGCAAGACATTCAAAACCACAATGGCGGACTACAGGACTGTGTTTGTGCTGCTCAAGATTGAGTTTATTGACACTTCTCCAGCAAAGTGTAGATTTACTGCATCACTACTACGACCAGCGATCGCCATCTTCATTGTTTGTATTCACCGCTCTGTGGAAGAATGCTCGTGCGCAGGCGCGTTGTGCGTCAATTGTAAAGAAATCGCCAACTACTGGCCTGGCATGCATAATACAGCAATTTTAGTCGTTTTCGCGGATCCGTGTGAACTGGGATCGTTTTAACAACGTTGTCGTCTGTACGCGAAACTTTTCAAAAACATTTCCGTTTTTAGTATATTGTTGTCGTGTAAACGTACCCTAAGCTTGCAATATTTAAGCTTCTCTTAACCAGAAGCACAGTGCATTCTGTCATTGACAAAGCATCTAAAATACTAATCACATGATATCTAAGCCATTGTACAGTATAGTGCAATACAGTATACAAGTGTACAGTATGGTGCAATAAGTAATGTGCATGTTAAAAAAAAAAAAAAACATGTAAAATGATATTTATACATGCTACCTATACAAACCCATGTGTTCGAAATGAAAAATAAATATTTTTAAATTTTATTTTTTCATATTTATACTACTACCTCTACAAACCCATTCCCATTTGAACAATTTCCTTTGCACATTCCTGTATAAAAACACATACTATACATTTACTATTCATCTTATCCTGTAATTCTTTATCTAGCCATTCTATTTCTGTATGTACTAAAAGCGTCTGATCAGAGGCCAAATTTCGTGTGTGTGTGAGCACGTCTTGGCAATAACAATGTGATATCTGTTGGTATCAGATGGTAATACCATGACACTTTGAGATCAGGGTTGGGGAGTAACAGAATACATGTAACGGGATTACGTATTTAAAATACAAAATATAAGTAACTGTATTCCACTACAGTAACAACTTAAATAATTGGTATTTAGAATAGTTACATTCAAAAAGTATTTTGATTACTGAAGATATTACTTTGCATTTTATTGTCATTTGTTTCATTTAATATTTAGTCCTTTCAGATGGAAAACATTTATACATATAAATGATGCGATCCAAAGTGCATTTGAACAGCGGTGAAACACTTTCTTATAATGTGTTACATTCATACGAGCAGACAGAGAAGTAAGTAAGTTTGGAGCAGAAGAAATAGAAATAAACCTTGTGTAAATTGTCCGCTTTACGCTAAGCTAAAATGCTATTTCAAGCCATTTTACATGCACGTTACCAGGCACGATCATATTTTTTTTAATCAAGAAAATTCACGTTGGATCATAATTTCTTTTTACTAGTAAGACCTTTGATATTAGGGCAAAAATCTTATTCTTGATAATTTTTGTATTGTTTTCCTGTAAAAATATCTAAAAATCCTTAAAACAAGATCAGTTAGATTTATCTTGTTTTAGAAACAACACCGCATAAGATATTTCGGTTTTTCAGAGAATGTATTTTTAATGTGTATTTTGTCTTACTGTACTGGCAGAGCTTTTATAGTCAAAACAAGTGAAAAAATCTACCAGTGCTGAAGAAGTAATCCAAAGTATTTAGAATACGTTACTGACCTTGAGTAATCTAACGGAATACTTTACAAATTACATTTTACAGCATGTATTCTGTAATCTGTAGTGGAATACATTTCAAAAGTAACCTTCCCAAACCTGTTTGAGATACAATTACAATATATATGTACTATTTTGTATTTACAGGGTGCTTCAAAGTAATTCAAAGAATACCATGGTACTATTATGGTATTTCACTATATGATTCACTTATTCATATACCATTGTATTAACATTGTGCCCTCAGGTAAAGGTACAAAGTACAAAGTACAAAGAATACCATGGTAATTTAATATATGATTATCATATTCATTTACAATTGAATTTACATGATGCTTCAAGGTAATTCAAAGAATACCATGGTACTATTATGGTATTTCACTATATGATTCACTTATTCATATACCATTGTATTAACATTGTGCCCTCAGGTAAAGGTACATGGTTACCTAACATGGTTATGTCATGATACATTTTGATGTTTTCATGTAGGCTACTAAGTGTTTTTATATTCTTTTTGTTGGAAAATGTCTTTACCTGCTATGCCATTCACAAACCACGCACATGTTGTAAATATAATATATAGGGCATTTCAAGCAACCTGTCCATGTTGGCATCTGCCTAATTTTGTTAGCTTCTACAAATTGACAGATTAATTTAATGAATTGTGAATTTTATCAATTGTGTGTGCCATATATTTTTAGGCGGAGGATCATTTTGTTAGCATATCAACATGCTAATGTCAAACTCTATTGGAATTGATCAATAGTGAATTGAGTCTCCCGTACACTTCTCATGAAGAGCGCTGTGTGTGCCATCATGTGCCACTATGGCACATGAAGTTCCCGCCTATGTAGTGCACTCCAAATAGGAGCACTAACTAGGCAGCTTACTAGGTTTTGGAACACACCATTCAACTGGTACCAACTTCATTACTGTTCTATAGCATTCCCATGTAAATGTCCCACATCAATGCTTTGGAGGCACAAATAGCATTTCAATACCCACAAAACATACTACACTCTTATGCAAACACCATTAAGCAAGCGCTGAAAAAAGCTTCCAGTTATGCTAAAGCTAGGTGTAATTTGCTATGTGTAATGCTAGCACCTTGAACTCATGAATCACATGTGTGAGAGCCAAGCGTGGTCACAGGGCGTGGGTGGGGTTTATGTGGTTTATTTTCTATGTTCTGACAGTGTTGCTAATTTTATCATCCCAGTCCTCGTGTGCTACATCTGCCAGCCTAATTGCAAGAGCTAATTGGAATATGAGGCCACCATGCACTTGTCTGGGAGCTTGGTTATTCCTGACTCTCTGTAAGGGGAGGGGACATGTACAACACCTACACTTCAGTGACAAGGCAAGAAAGTGATGGCAAAAACTGTGACAGAGAATCTAAGTCTAGTTAATCAATGTAAAAAAAAAAATAAAAAAAAAATTTGCCATTGAGCTTTAACACGGGTGTTAATGGGTCGAGTTAGCATCTGCAACAAAACTTGGAATGCAGGACACTTCATGCACCCAATGGACTTTTGTGAAGATAGCATCTTGTAAATTACAATGCTTTATTATTACCTCACTCAGTGTGAAGTCTGTTTTTTAAGATACAAGTGTTGGACTGAGGTTTGCTAACACGCTAAAGCTCGTGGTAACACAATGTGAACGTTTGAAACGTCACTTCCGAATGCTTCTATGTAGTAAAAAAAACATAAGTGTTCCATTCGAGACGTTACTACACTTTGCAATTCATACATAAGTAGATTGCAGCATATTCCCTAGTGGAAGTGCACAGTGTGTATTGTGTCATTTGGAAATAAGCTAAAGTCAACTGTTAGGAGTTAGCATACATAACCTTAAAACAAACAGACGTGGACTAAAAGCCATTTCATTTTGATTTCATGCAGTCTTTCCCCACAACCTTTCTAAAAACATGAAAGTCTGAATAATCTGGGGTAAGACAAGAGGGATCGCCTGAGCCCTCTCTTAAATCGTAAGGTTAAAAAAATTACACCGACCGCCTACCAATCAAGTCATGACTAGTGCTCAAAATGCATTCAAGTAGACATGATCAGGTATGAAGGTTTGGTGATTGTTAAGAGAAAAAAAACAAGGCAACTTCATTCATGGGGAACAACAATGGGTTATTCTTTAATAAAAACATGATCACAGACCACACAACCTAAACATTCAAAATAAAATGGCAGACAATAAGCGCCTCAATCAATTGATTGGATAAAAAATATTATCTTCTCACAGTCAGAGTATTATTTTATGCTGTTTATGAAGCCTAGGGCTGTCATAGAGACAGAAGTTATACCTCAAGACAACAATTTCAGTGATATCTGTCAGTTAGTAGGGACTTACTGCATGCTTTCCGAACCTTTAAACCACTCCAAAAAACATTTAATAGGAAATGAGGCCAGAGAGGGGCTGAGAGGAGAGACAAGACATTATTGCAGATATTAATTACTTTGTTCTCATTAGCAAGTAACTTTGAGCATCAGACCAAAGGTTTTAGATTAACTTATTTTGTGAGGGGGATTTCTCCACACTCTGCATGTTATTTGATTTTTTCTTATAAGTTTTGAAAATGGAATGTTGATGGAAACATTGAGGAGCGAATACCTAAATGGAGAGGTAAAAAGGATAGGCATTATATGCTTTTGCTTCAGCGTATTCCTTTTCTGCAGTTTTTAAGAGATAAAGCTTGGTTTATTGAACTGTCCTGAATTGTATAAATGCCAAAATAAATGAAATAAAATGAAATGTTATAACATTTAATTAACCACCTCCCTGGAATTCTTGATTCTTATTGGTAAATCATGCCATTGCGAGCTAAAAGATTCAGGCAAGGGATTTCTTCCGTATCTGTACTGGTTACATGTCTTTCAGACTCTCTCCCATCTCACATCAAAAACAAAAACTCAAATCAATATTTCAATCCATTTATTTGGCAAGCAGTCCTGTAATAAGCTTGATTAATGTACAACAGGGACATGCCATGCATATAAGCAGAGTTGGGGAGTAACGGAATACATGTAACAGGATTACGTATTTAAAATACAAAATATAAGTAACTGTATTTCACTACAGTTACAATTTAAATCATTGGTAATTAGAATACAGTTACATTCAAAAAGTATTTTGATTACTGAAGAGATTACTTTGAATTTTATTGTCATTTGTTTCATTTAATATTTAGTCCTTTCAGATGGAAAACATTTATACATATAAATGATGCGATCCAAAGTGCATTTGAACAGCGGTGAAACACTTTCTTATGATGTGTTACATTCATACAAGCAGACAGAGAAGTAAGTTTGAAGTAAGTTTGGAGCAGAAGAAATAGAAATAAACCTTGTGTAAATTGTCCGCTTTACGCTAAACTAAAATGCTATTTAGCCATTTTACATGCACGTTACCAGGCACGATCATATTTTTTTATCAAGAAAACTCATGTTGGATCATAATTTCTTTTTTCAAGTAAGACCTTTGATATTTAGGCAAAAATCGTATTCTTGATAATATGTTTGTATTGTTTTCCTGTAAAAATATCTAAAAATCCTTAAAACAAGATCAATTTGATTGATCTTGTTTTAGAAACAACACCGCATAAGATATTTCGGTTTTTCAGAGGATGTATTTTTAAAATGTGTATTTTGTCTTACTGTACTGGCAGAGTTTTTATAGTCAAAACAAGTGAAAAAATCTACCAGTGCTGAAGAAGTAATCCAAATTATTTAGAATACGTTACTGACCTTGAGTAATCTAATGGAATACGTTACAAATTACATTTTACAGCATGTATTCTGTAATCTGTAGTGGAATACATTTCAAAAGTAACCCTCCCAACCCTGCATATAAGCAAGGTAAGCAGTGCTTATCTAACAGAAGGGTGAAAAGAAAAATGACACTATGAAATATTTAAATTTAATTGTTAATTTAACTACGGTTTTCATTCAAATTAGTCATCTTTCATCTCAGTTGAGCAGTACAGACAGTTATTCATTTATTTGCTTTGGTGCTACCCTCCGGTATGAGCACTTTATGTAATGCTTTCTCTGATTCAAAGCATTGTTTACCACCCTTTCATTCAACACTGTACATTCATTCAAATTCAAATCACGCCCGCTACTACAAATGACCAAGGTAAGCATGCTTACCCAAATGAGTAAGCCAGTCAGAAGCTCCTTCCTTCAGTCACGCAATCTGATAGGCTAGACTTTTGTGGGGATGACATGTCTACATTACATTTGCCTTATTCATTCAGATTAAGATTGTTGTCTTTGGTGGACAGATTAGTAAATTGCTGCTGTCCATTCCAGTGTTTCTGAACTGTGGGAAGAGAGACGTGTGAGGCCTATGATGTTGAAACATATCCTGCTAGTAACTGGCAAAACAAGCTCTTCTGGCACTATGGTTCATTGTATGACAAAAACACGCTCGGCTCAATATGACAATCTTTAATTTGTGTGATATGAGTAATATTACTTTCCTGAATTTAAAAAAAATTGGTCATAAAGTTCACCACGGTGACATCATTATTTCCAATGACTGGTGGGTTCCAAGGCAACAATTTACTTCTATAACATTTCCGCGACGTTACTCACCTGTATAATGCGTTTTGGGCACAGCGTTTAATAATGTGTATTAAAACTCTTTGGCTATGTTCAGACTGCAGCCAAATCGGATTTTTTCTCAAATCAGATCTTTTCAGGCAGACCGTCCGCACTATTAATTGCAAGTGATCAAATCAGATTTGCGCGTTCAGACATAACCAACCTATCTGCATGGGTTGCTTTGGTAACGGCGTAGGCGTACCCACGTGATGATGCTTTCAAAACAGATGCGGGAAAAATGGAGGTGCATCTCGCTGTCCAAATAAGCGCCCTGTCCAGTCGCGGTGCAGAACTCCTCCGTCGTACAAGGAAAAACTCAGCGACGGAGGAGACTGGTAAATACTGTGATGTTCCGTGCTGCAGCCACAGATTTTTGACGTCATCGTTGTGTGTTGCGTTAAGAATGATGCAAAAGACCATTTGAAATCCGATTTGAGCAGCCAGAGCGTCCGGACTGAGACGCATCTAAAAAAAAAAAAAAAGACACATTTCAAAATCGCATTTGAAATCACTTCCCGATGTGGTTCGAATCGGATTCGGAAAAATCTGATTTAATGTGTTTTTTTGCTGTCCAGACCATCAAAAACTCATCTGGATACAGTCTGGATATGCAAAAAATCTGATTTTTAGAGGCAGTCTTAACAAGGCCTTTGATGCTTGCCCAGTCTCAAAGCCCACGGCATGTGCCTGATGTACAATCAACCAGTCATTATTGCAAAACAATCACGTTGGGGTGATGATCACCCTATCTGTTTCTTATGCGATCAAGACTGGATGACTGTTCCTTATACAGTATGTTATGTAAATCTTACTTATTCCAAGCAAAACAATTTAATTAGGAAAGACATTGAACATGAGTGACATAGCATCTTAAAAGAAAAATAGCAATAATATAAAAATAAAAAAGTCTGCCGAGCAAATGTTTACATATACTAACAATAAAAAATAAACAAAATAAAAAGAATTACAAAGCTATAAAAAAAAAAAAATAAATAAATAAAAAAATAAATAGTCACATTTTTACACAGCAATAGTTTAAACAAATGTCAGTTTTAAAGCAATGGACCAATTAGATTAATCTGGAGGCAGGACATATGAGCATGAACATTAGCAACCATGTATGGGAGTTCATACGCCTATAATCTTTCCTTCTGATTAATCCATTGCCCATTGTTTTTAGCACAAGAACGTATTAAAGATACAGTAGAGAGACACATTTTTATCATAAGAAATTATTGTTTATCATCACTGAAAATGTTCTTTACATTAAGGAAGTTTCTCCTAACATCAAAAATCAAGTTAGGAGGTTCTTTAAATTTCAGTAATGTGTTTTTTTGACCCTTAATAAATGATTGACACTACAAATGATCAGAACCCAACAACAGCTGGTTGTGTCATTGACAACATGCCAGCAGTGCTAATGTAATGCGGCAGAAGTCTGTGCAAACCTCTTGGCAGATGCAGCACATGCTGTGTGCAATCAGTAAAGAATGTATGGAGTTGCAGTATAGCAACTCTTTCTGTGTAATAACCAGCCCACTGTTCCTACCCTCCATCAGACCCTTGCCTTAGTCACATCAAGTGGCCAATATGATCGGGATCATCTCTTTCTCCCTTTCTGAGCAGATGGCAACTGGCTTACTTTCAATATGCAATACAAATCTTATCTCAGTTTCAATCTCTAGTTCAGGCTGAATGACGAGAAACATGAACATTACGTGAACGTGGCAACATTTTTGCAAAACAAAATTACGTGGCTTATTACACATTTGGCTGCAGTTTCCCAGTAAAATTTATATCGGGGGGCGCCAAAAGCGCGTCAAATGATGTTGTAAAGAGAAGAGTTTAAGGTGAATATCAAATGTAGGTTTTAATAAATAAAACATACCTCCCTAACCTTAAACCTAACCATTAGTGATGTAAAATTTGAAAATCAAATGAGAAGTAGACACGCATCTTTACAAGCCTTAACCAATGCCTAAACCTAACCGAGTTTCCAAAAACAAAATGCGAAATGAAAAGCACATTTTCTGAAGCAACCACGTCATCTTGAGTTGCTTCTATGACACTCTTGTCTCACGTGTCAGCTTGTGTGCTTGACTGGTCTCGAACCACATATTTCGGAGTCCAAAGTCCAACTCTAGTTGTGCACCGATCAGGAAATTTGAGGCAGATACCGATCTCCAATTTTTTAATACTAAGATCGGCCGATACAGATCTGATCACGGATTTTTCTTATTAAAGTGCACTTTGCTACACTTTTACAAGTTATATGCTGCAGTTAAATGTTTATGCCCCACACTGTAAAATTTCATTACATTTACATGCATTGTGACATTTGAACAGTTGAAAAATTAAAAGTGAATAAAACACACAGTTGTTGTAGTGCCTCTAGTGTTAAAGGGGTCATAACATACTCTATTTTTATTATCTTCCTTGAGTCCACTTATAAATGTTGGTAAAGTTGGTTTTTTTTTTTTGGTTTTTTTTTTGCACCAAAACAGTCATAATTTAGTAACAATCAATTTCCACCCTGTCTCTGGCCCTCTGTCTAAAACGCTCGGTTTTAAGCTATCTGGCTCTTTAAAACTTCAATGTAAATGCCCACTGTTCTGATTGGCTAACACTGTGCAGCCGCTCCAATACAGACATTTGAAACTCAACTGTAAGAAAATTAACAAGCTCCACAACATTATAAAACTAAATTTCAGGATTTACACATAACATACACCCAATACATTGCATCCAAATACATTAAGCACAGCAGCACCTTAACTATAACTGTCATGACATTTGAAATACTTGTGAATGAAACTCCTTACTCCTTTTTGCGTTGGGTCCAATAGAGTTTTTAACTGCCCAATCTTTAATAATTCTCATTCAGTAACAGTTCCTTTGCAAAGCTTGAATCATATGGTGACTGGTTTGCAAGCAATCCACTCTGATATGAGCCAAAAACACACAATCCACACTGATATCAGCCGAAAACATACAATCCACATTGAAATGTTCTGAATATGCAAACGTAATACAATCTATGCTGGTGCTGGGTGCTTCATCCAGCTTCAACAGGCCATAGCATAGACGCTGGTCTTCACAGGAGCGACATCTCACATGTTCTGTGTTTGTTTACACACAGAATGGCACGTGTTTCTCTCAGTCAGTGACAGCAGCAGAATGAGATGTTTTAAGAGCTTGTAGTGCTCTTAAATCGCAGCGCACATCGGAACGATCAAAGACGTCCATCTAGTGCAGTGGTTCAACCTTTTTTTTGATGAAAATCACATCTTAGTTTTAATAGTTTTCATTTATCACTTAATGTCATACAAAGTCCAGTAAACATAAAAAAAGCTAAATCAATATTTAGTGTGGCCACCTCTGCCTTCAAAACAGCACCAATTCTCCTAGGTACACCTGGACACAGTTTTTCTTGGTTGTTGGCAGATAGGATGTTCAAAGCTTCTTGGAGAATTCACCACAGTTCTTCTATCTATTTAAGCTGTCTCAATTGCTTCTGTCTCTTTATGTAATCTCAGACAGACATGATGTTCAGTGGGAGGCTCTGTGGGGACCATGACATCTGTTGCAGGGCTCCCTGTTCTTCTATTCTAATCTTTTCTATTTGTAAAAGTAATGTTTGGGAGTCTAACATTTATATTTCCTATTGACACACTAAAGCTGAAGATATAAATAACCATCTTAAGACAAATGTTTTTGTGAAACACCTTAAATGCCTAAAACTTTTGCACAGTACTGTATTTCCTCACTCACCTAATGTAGCCTATGACAAATTTAATAGAGCTGAATTAGTGATATGATAATATTTAATATTCTGAATATATTCTGCCTAAAATACAGTTAGTGTTACTATAGTAAATTCAAGGGTGGTGATGTAGAATTCTGTGCCGAATTCAAATGGTTTCCGCTTCTCGTGCCGTGCTTCTCACTGATTCTCGCAAAGCTACGAGTTTAAGAGCTCGAGTGTTAAGAGCTTTGCAATCGCGCTGCTCTGTCCATTGAGCCGTATCCATCTACAGAGCCATACAGGTGCATTAGCCGAGATTGTGCCTCTGCCTGTGTATTTGATGCTGCTAAACCGGATACGTCACTAGACTTCAAAATCAGATGAACTGTGGTAAAAATGCGTACCAACCCGTATAACTGAGAACCCCCCATAGGGATCATTCATAATTTACTCACCCTCATGCCATTGCAGATGTGTATGACTTTTTCTGTTGTAGAACACAAATTATGATTTTTAGAAGAATATTTCAGAACCAACTGATATACTCCAAGTCTAGATAAACGTTTTAATGCAAAGAGGAACTTGACGGTATATTTGATTATTATGATTGATAAATGCCCCCCATTTGTATCCTAACACCCCCTCTCTACAAATTTGCTCTCAGCGTCCCCCCTGGCATCCTATGAATGACCCTGGGGGGCGGTACACCTCCATTGAGAATCCCTGATCTAGTGCATGTTTACAAAGACCAACAATTAAAAATAGCACAGATGGGTGCAAAAATGATCCAGGATCCCTTCAAAACAGCAAGGCACAGCGCAGTTGTTCTCACTTGACATTTAATCTATTAAATGCGGTGCGATATGCATGATAACGGTCAAAGCCATTTGTCTAGTTCATGTTTATATTGAAAAACATTTAAATCCAGATAGGCACATGAAGGTGTCCTGTGTAAGTCCCCTTTGGTGTAGATGAATCTCCCATGACCTCTTGTCTCTCCTCTTCACCTGTGCGAGTGTGACTGAGCACCAGTGGGCGAGGACAAGGGTGCAATGACGAAAAACAGGTGTTGATGTCTTGCTGAAGAGGCAGTCATTTGCAGATGTATTTGGTCCTTGTGACGTCACAAGTTCCACAAATTCCAAACAGCCCATTTCTGGAGCCTGGTTTAAATAAATGCTTTTTTTCCTACTGAGGAAGTTTTCAGTTCTGAAACTTACAGCATGTATTTATAGTACAATGACCTCTTATATGTCAAAAGATCGAGGAAAATTTGACCAGGAAACTTCAGCAAAATGTAGAATTCTGCAAGTAAAATCAGTTTGCAAAATGTTAGTTATGCTAATGTTCATTTTATGAAACTAGGTTGAAACAAACAGGTTCAGTTTGCATGGACAAGAGTGCACACCCTTCTAAACACAAGTCTGGTTTTGCTATATGACCCGAATCTTCCATTGGTCATCAAGTGGCGACCCAACACAGTATCAAAATAGTTAAAAATGTCCTTAAAGTGAAACACTGAAATGCATTAATATGAACTGTAAAAGGATCAACAATTTTATTAATGCAAAATAGTACATTTTGTTAATGCATAAACAACAGTATAAGTGTGATTTCACATTATGTTTCCATCCAAGTTTCAAATTTAATTTAAGCAAAAAACAATACCAATGTGCAAATAAAGCCATGTTTCCATCCCATGTGTTCAAAAGAACAAAGTTGTCACTTCCGGGGAAACTGTGGCAATGGTGACTCTTATTAATAAAATACTCATGGTTTAGAGCATACAGACAAAACACTGTAAAGAACTTTGTCTAATGTCTTGGAGCGACATCACATCAAACAGATCTGGGAGCGTTCTGTGTGAGCATTCCTCCATCCGTATTACTTTACAAACTGATTATTTTGTCAATAAACCTGCTCTTCGGCACAGTTCAAGTTTATATTTGGCTTATTTTTCTCTGCGAACTCTATATAGGCATTGAATTTTCTAGACACTGTTACTTCAGGATGACCAAAGCAACATTTCTAATACGACGATTGGTCCGCTGGTTAGTTCAGTTATTAATGAGTTATTCAGTCACATAACGTTTTTTTGAATGGCATCATGTATTCCTAATCAAATTAAAGGGATCATTCATAATTTACTCACCCTCATGCCATTGCAGATGTGTATGACTTTTTCTGTTGTAGAACACAAATTATGATTTTTAGAAGAATATTTCAGCTCTGTAGGTCCATACAATGCAAGTGAATTGGTGCCAAAATTTTGACGCACCAAAGAGCATATAAAAGCATCATAAAAGTAATCCATATGACTCCAGTGGTAAAATCCATATATTCAGAAGTGATATGTTAGGTGTGGTTGAGAAACAGATCAATATTTAAGTCCTTTTTTGCTTGCAAGTCTTCTCCCTGCCCAGTAGGGGGCAGTATGCATGAAGAATGTGAATCACCAAAAACACAAGAAGAATGCAAAAGTGATCGATTTCTCATCTACAACTATTTTATTACTACTGAAGACATTGATTTAACCATTGGAGTCTTATGGATTACTTTTATGCTGACTTATGTGATTTTTGGAGCTTAAAAAAAAGATTAAAAATCTTCAATGGAGTTCAGCAGATGAAAAAGTCATACACATCTGGGATGACATGAGTAAATGATGAGAGAATTTTAATTTTTGGGTGAACCATTCCTTAAACAGGAGTTTATTCAGTAAACTTGTTTATCATTAGTTTGTACGCATTTCTACTTATCGAATAAAAATAAAAAGTTATCCACCTCAAGTGAGCGTTTACGTTTTTGATGCAGATTTTGGAGATTTTATTCTCATCTTGGTGTTACCATCCAGTTGTTTTTATTCGATATCCCAAAATGTGCATAAAAATACATGGATGGAAGCTAGTGTAACATATGGAACAAACATATGGGCCAAATATTGTATTAGTATTAGCCATTTAACCGAAGTTTCCGAACAGACCTGCAATCCATTTTGAGATTGAAATCCACGGTGTGAATGTTCATAAAGATTTATAAAGGTTGCCCTTGAACAGAATCAGTGACGATCTGTCTGACAAGGTTAAAAATTGTACATCAGCCTATTTAATAGGTGATGAAGAGACCAAACAAGAGTGCATGCAAAGCACTAACCAATCACTCATGGTTAAAGTACAACAGTAGAAAAACCATTGCTGTCTCTGACTTGTACTCAAACCAGGCTTTTAAGAAATAGTTCACCCAAAAATGTTAATTCTTTCATCATTTACTCACCCTCATGTTGTTACAAACCTGTATGACTTTCTTCTGTGGAAATGTTTGGCAGAATGACAGCCTCAGTCACCGTTTCATTACTATTTTTTTTTTTTTTTCATACATTAAAATTGAATGGTGCCTAACATCTCATTTTGTGTTTCACAGAACAAGAAAGTCATTCAGGTTCGGAACAACATTAGTGTGAGTAATAAAATGAATTATCCTTTTAACAACCTTTGGAAACACATAGCAATGCTAAGACCCTTGAGTGGCAGAAGGATAGTTACAGATGCTCCCATTATTTTTAGGAATTTCCAGAATGCATATCTTGAAAAACAACACTGGCCTGACCGCACCGCTGAGCTGGATGTGTGCCAAGGCCTGTGTTCACCTCCTTTGCTCCAGCCTTGTATTCAGACTCATGTGAGCTGATATTAGATGTTCATGCTACATGATATTCAGTGCATAACTAACATCCTTGACTGTCTGAGCAAATGTAATAGAAATAAATGAAACAAGAATTTAGAGAGCACAGCAGCATTACCATAGTATACCATACAAAGTATGGCTGTATGAAACGTTGGTGGCTTGTGGTTTATAATGGATCTAACCACAACACTTTACAAAGCCAAAATGCTGTAATTACAACAACAAAAAATGGGTTCAATGTAGCCAAATTATGACTATAAAATGGTTTCACTCCCTTTTCTCTTAATCTGAGCAACATTATGCGAAACCTGTTCGTCACAAGGCGGATCAGAGTAAGAGACCCAATGTCAGACACAACTCAATTTTAACAATTACAAAATACATTTGTATAGTGACAGTTAAACTGTACAACTGACCATTGTCCCAAGCAACGGATTTCCTATGTAGCTGTGCTAGTTTAACGCTTGAATCACTCCACTATCTCTTCTTACATTAAATAAATCCAGGGGCATTTATTTATTTGTTAAGCAGCTGTGTAAAAAAGCAGGATTACGTACAGTTAGTTGTTGTACAGTTCATTAATGTAAAGAGAAAGCAAAAGCGCAGAACAAAGAAAGCAAGAGTGAAAGAGTGAAAAACGATAGAGGAAAAGAGGGTTGGAGTGAGAGTGATACGGCAAAAGAAAAGCAAAAAGAGCAAAAGTGCACAAGCATGCAAGAGTGAAAGAGCGAAAGAGCAAAAGGACGAGCGAAAGACAGAAAGAAAGAAAGACAAAAAGAGCAGAAGAATGGAAGGAGCGTGAAAGTGAAAAAGAAAGAGAGCGAAAGAAAGAGCAAAAGAAAGAAAGACTGTTTTGGCAGACTACAATGAATAGCTTGGGCAATCGATACCACACAACTGGCTGAGATAAATGTGAATCTAGAGTCAATTAGCACAATTACTGTAGATGAACCCAGGTCTGAGTTCACAGTGATCAGTAGAGGCATCTGAGCTGGACACATGTGTTGTCTATGGTTCTGCCTTTGCTCCAGTGTAGTCATTGTGTTCGACTTTCAACACATAACCCCCCGACCCTGTGACAACACTTCATATACCTGCAGCTCACTGAGGGTTTCCATGGAAACGTCTGAGAGTGTCTCTTCCCTCCGCAGGTTACATGTTGATCGATTTATTTTTGAGAACCTTATTAGGACCGGATTCAGTGTCCCCTGATCGTTAAACTACTCTATTCAAGATGCAGTGTACCTTCAGCCAAGAACAACACAGACATCCCAGGATGGATATTTGTGGGCATTAAAATCCTGCTGCCTTTTAAATTCTAAATTGACCCCATTTACTTTCATAACGAACATTCCTGGTCATTTCAACAACCAGAGCAATTACTCTGATTTAAGTCTTATATGCCTACAGTAACAATTCATGGTTACTTTTGAGTAGGACATGATGAAAATGAAGAACGTGCAGTTCAGTAATAGTTTGATTTATTAAAGAGAACCAGCTGTTAATTTGCCTGGGAATAGGACTACACTGGGAGCATAGTGTATGTTTCATGCTGTACATTCAATAGATTCAAAACAACTTATTCACAAGAGTAATTTGTTCACTGTATTTTTTGTGGTGTAGATTCAAAAGAACCTACTGATAACAGTCATTCGTTTGAGAATTAGGGCTGAAAAGATCAGTTGACGTTATCGACAATAAAAAATTGATATGAAACTCTAATGATGGCGCGCGAGAGCAGCACTGCAGTTCACACCTGACTGAGGAGAGGAAGAATTACACAGCTCACAGTCCAGATGCACTCTAAACTTTCCAGACAGCTTCAGGTGATGTAGATCGCAAAGTATGAGGGAATTATAATACAAAAATACAAAATAAGTAAATACAGAAGCACTCTCGTTGTGGAATAAGTGGAGCCAGAGCTGCTGCTCCTCTGAAGCAAAACTTGCGTGTCGAGCGTCTTTAAAGGAAACACCCCGGTGCTACATCTTAAATGCAGTTATATTTAATGTGTTATAGCTTTATTAAAGTTCAAATAATACAGAAGCAGGTCATGTAAATAACTACAAACTCCCAAACTGGCATTTCTCTGTGCGGTCAGCGCCTCTTCTATGAGTTGCGTGAATGTCCCGATCTAAGGGGGAGAGATTGAAACTGCACCCGGCTGATGCACACTCTGTCAACGGGGTCGCTCGTCCCTCGAGCGTGCACACTTAATGCAGCTAGATTATAACGTGATGGCTTGTGACTTATTGAATCATAATGTGTCACTGTGCATTTCTTATCGTGAAGAAAATTGGCAACACGCAGCTTTATTAATAAGACAGAGTTATTTTTTTTGTGAGTTAAAAATGGATTGAAGTGAACAGAGAGGTGAGAGAGGTAATCTTCACCCCATTATGCAACAAAATACGTTTTTGATTTGTTTTTGTTTTGGCTTGTTTTCCAATATAAATATCTAAAACTCCTTTAAAACAATGTACATTTACTTTAGGAGCTATACTGCAGAATATAACATTTTTGTCTGAGAATGTTAAATATAATATAAAAAATAGAAATATTTAAAAATATCTAAAAATCCTTTAAAAAAAGATGCATTCACCTGAGCAGCAGCACATACGATATTTAGACTTGCTTTTAGAGAGTAGATCTTGAATAAGTATATTTTGTCTTTATAGCCTCGCAGAATATAACCAAATGAAAAAAATACACTTATATACAAAATACATTTATATTTAAGATACATTCTCTTAAAGCAAGTCTAAATATCTTATATGTTGCTTCTCAAGTAAATGTATCTTATTTGAAGGATTTTTAGACCATTTTAAATGGAAAATGAGACAAAAACACTTGATAACAATAGGATTTTCAGTAAATTTCTTAACTGAATAAAACTTAGAAGTATTTTTTCCCTTTAATTCAATGAATGTCATTTAGAGGTATTATAAAAAGATGATTTTGTCCTCTTTATTGTAAGCAAGCATGTTTAATACAACCTTTTAAGTCGGGGCACAAGCTGAATAGTCGGTTCAAAGCTAATGATTAGTCGTTGTAATAATTGGAGAATAGTTGAATAATCGTTCTAATAATCGTTAGATTAATCGATTATCAAAATAATCGTTAGTTGCAGCCTTATTGGGAATCGAGCTGCACTAGTTGCACTTTTGAGAATACATGTTCAAGAACATCATGAAAATCTTTCGGTTCTGAACTAGTTCAGAATAAGAATTTATTCTCGGTTCCTAACCCTACTTAATGGCCATATAAAAATAGCCCTATTTTTCAGTATATTATCCCTTTAAGCTAGCCCTCCTGTCAGATCAATGTAAAGTCCTCCGAATCCGAAAGTACCTCAATGATAAAAGAGCATGTTGGATTAGATCTTCAGATGACCAAAGTCATGAATCATATTTACAAAGTTCACAGGAAAATTACCCAACATTATAGATTTGTTTACACAATCTACACTTTAAACACACCAATAGTGGCTTCAAGCTCAGGTTCCAATCCCCCTCAACCCCCTTGAGAGATAAAAGGAGACAACCTCCACTTTTTATCTGCAAAAAAGAAAAGCAGATTGCTCACAAGAGAGCCATCTTGAATTACTGAGGTTAAAGTTGACCTCTTCAGAGAGGTGCAATACAATTTTGCACCATTTGTCACAGCAGGACTGACCTCTGTGACTCAGACATAATGAAAACGTGTTCCTGAAGGACAAAGAGTAATTTGAGGGCCATTCGCTCCAAAATGGTCCAATATAAAGAATGTTAGAAATAAATGTAACCTTGCTCTGTGCTAAACCTCTTCTTTATGCCTACATGCATGTAAGCAACCCCTGATAAATTAGTCTTTAAATCAGAAACGGAGGTTGCTTTCGTCCGACTCAGAGACCTAACGGCTACTCCTCCTCCCCAAATAATTACAGGCCCACATCTCCACACAGCAATTACAGGCCATTTCCACAAGGATCGAGAACCTCTCTTTCCCTCACCCACACCATCCCTCCCTCCTTATTCTTTCTCCCACATTTAACTGCACTTTCAAAGGCCACCCTTGATATTTCATTGTCTTATTTTTATACTTGTATTGAACCTGGAACATTCCTTTTCACTTCCATCAACAGCATAAATGTTAATTACCACAAGGGGTGGGAATCAGCAGGGACCTGGCAATATGATATTACATCGATATCTGGGTTGTGATATGGTATTACTGCAAATCTTTTTCTTTAGTACAGTGAGCTTGTAATCTCTTGCAGAGTTATCGACTTATATTCTTAGCTCGTTCAGAGTTCGCATTTTGGTCGAATAGAAATACAGTAACTGTGTGTTTGTTGCTTTAATGTCTCAGTATTTTTCATCTTCGCACACATTTGTTTGAGCGGTGCTCAACGAGCGCGTTTACAGGCATGATCTTATACCGATTACGCTTAGTAATCCAAAAACGTGTAAGCTCCGGTAAATGCCCGAGGTGAACATTTTATATTTTAAAGCAATTCCCCCAATTTCGTGTTGCATGCAAACACTTTTACCGGCGTTCTAACTGGCCAACATAATCGTGCTGTAAGTCGGCATGTTGCATTCGAATGTTCCAGTACCCCATTCCACCAAGATAGTGACAAACGCCATCTCCAATGAGACATTTTTGCATCAGTTCATGTGTTTTTACCTTCTCCAGTGGTGCAACCGATAACCCATTGTGTCAGCAGCCTCAGAGACCTAGCTTCTTGTTCCGCGTTGAAACCAGGAAGTAATCGACCCTGTTTACACCTGGTATTAAGATACGTTTTTGGTGATCCGATCACATGTGGTCAGCGCTAAATACAGGTCTAATTGGGGTCTAAAATGTTTTGTGATCGGATCACAAAAACGCATACAGCATCGCATTTGAGGTATAAACACTAATCCGTCCTGTATGTCGTCATGAAAGAGTCTCTCCCCTCCAAATCCGATCACAAGTGATCACAAGAGATGCATTTAAGCAACCAGGTTTAAACAGTGATGTGTCGCACCTGACCACATGTGATCGAATCACATCTTAAGACGCATCTTAATATCAGGTGTAAACGGGGTCATCGTGTTCACACAATCAGTAACGAGGGCGATTGCGAGGTTTAATTTTACCTCGAAGATTACTTTTTTATTTTAACGTTAGGTTTAGTGTTTCGGATTGGGAGTGGAGTTAATAAAACATGCATTACTCTTCACAGTATTACATAATTTATAGGTTTTGGCACCCCTCAGTGGGCATTTCACCCTTAAATTCAAAAACATTTTCCACTTTGGCCACTGGGGGCAGTGCTTCAAGTTTCATTAAGCACAAAGTTTAGCTTGAGAAATGTCAACCTGCCATTTCCAAATTCACAGTGAGATCATCTGTAACGGCTTACTCAATGAGCGCAAGTGTTGTGTGCATACCGGTTTAAGTTTTGACATTTGGGGGGGGGGTTACAGTTCTTTCATCAACGTGTGCGCTGCCACGGAGACAGCGGCTTTCAATTTCACACGCCATCTCCGTGTTTATATCCACGTCTCCCGCTGAACGCACTTAGATGCAACATACAATGCGTTTTGGTCATTTTTCTACTCGAGTACTCGTCGAATACTAGAGGGGCAATGACATGTACATAACTGTATATATAATAACATGTCTGACAAACATCTTTGGCTGCTGCATTGCTTCTTGTTGTTCCAGTGTATCGTCTATTCATTTTTATAGGCTGTTATAAAATAATCTGTGGCAAAATGCACAAAAGATTGCATAATCAAAATATATTGCATCATATTTTGTCATTATGTGAAGGTTCGCTGCCCAACTCAATGAATGTGCACAATGCGCATCTGTCTGTTCTTCCTTCAGGTTACCGTATTAATCTTAGTAAGCATGCATCCGTTTTTTTAGTGGCTGTCTGAACAGTCCATTTTCAAATCGTGGTTGGCTTAACAGGAGATGCCATAACCATCGCATTTTTAATATGCATGTTGTTGAATTTCAGTTTTGAAGATGCTACATTCTGTTCCATTTAGCTGTGCTCTGTCTAGCTGTTTGAAACACTCGCCTGCTGTATATGCGCTGCTGTGAGTGTGTGTGTCTCCAAGTGTTTGCTCCTGTGGAGACAGCTGCGACGCCCAGTATTGTTGATGCTGTGTTGATTCATGAAGCGTTCCATTCTACTCGGAGAGGCGGAATTTCCACCTTTCAACTGGAGAAAGTCCAACGGAATGACATTTTATGTTGGAATTCTAACTTGGAAACTCATGCAGAAATCTTCAACTCCCATTTCGTCGAGATGCAGGTATGTGTTATGTCACGCAAACTTGTCGGCACCCAGGGCAGGGAGGTTTACAGTCAGTGACAAACGTTCACTTTTATTAAATAATGTCCATTAAGGAGTCAAAGTTCTTACATTAAATGATAATAAAATGTGTTCAGCAAACATTTTGCAGAGACAGGTGTTCAAAACACGGTTAGTTACATTCTCTTTTGATTATCGTAACAACAGCATTGCAGCGATGTATATCAGTTTGGTTGCGACGAGACCTCTCTGACAATCAATGTACTCCTCAAAAATCACATCGTAATCAATCTCACTTAAAAATAAGCTCCCTCTTTGATACCTTTGTGTTTAGTTGTCAGGTATTTGTCACCAAATTTCGAATTAAGTGAAAAGTCACATGTATGACCACCTTCGATCATCGTTTTCATGATCGATCATTGCTGCCACGTCTGAGTACCCGAGTATTCATGCCCATCCCAAGCACGTACATGAATTATTCAGTAAACACCTGTACATTAATTTGAGCTGTAAAGCTGTCTAAACCATCCTTTATGAAGTGGGACTTTTGTAGGTGTATGAACTTCTGCTTTGCTTTGCCAAAATAATTCTAGTGGGTGGAGTTTGCTAGTTACCTCACACCACGTTCTGGTAGCCTTACATGGTTTGCCAGGATTACGTCATCATGACGACAAGGTTGAAATATTGGATGAAACATTATACAGACAAGGTCATTATGCTATCCTATCACACTAGTTTAATGTCAACACTTACAATGTTTAAGTCTTGTAGCTGTACTTTCAAAACATACACTGCATTCCAAGTATTCAGACCCCTTAATTTTTACCACATTTTGTTATGTTGCAGCCTTATGCTAAAATGCTTTAAATTATTTTTTTTCTCACATCAATCTACACTCCATGCCCCATGACGACAAAGCAAAAACCAGATTTTTGATAACTTTGCAAATTTATTAAATGATATTGAAATATCACATTGACATAAGTATTCAGACCCTTAACTCAATACTTTGTTGAAGCACCTTTGGCAGTGATTACAGCCTCAAGTCTTTTTGGGTATGATGCGACAAGCTTTGCACACCTGAATTTGGGGATTTTCTGCTATTCTTCTCTGCAGATCCTCTCAAGCTCTGTCAGGTTGTTTGGGGACTGTCAATGGACAGCCATTTTCAGGTCTCTCCAGAGATGTTCGATTGGGTTCAAGTCCGGGCTCTGGTTTAGCCACTCAAGGACATTCACAGAGTTGTCCCTAAGCCACTCTTGCGTTGTCTTGGCTGTGTGCTTAGGGTCATTGTCTTGATGGAAGGTGACCCTTCGACTCAGTCTGAGGTTCTGAGCGCTCTGGACCAGGCTTTCTCTATCTCTGTATTTTGCTGCATTCAGCTTTCCTTCAACCCTGACCAGTCCCTGCCGCTGAAAAACACACCCACAGCATGATGCTACCACCACCATGCTTCACCGTTGAGATGGTATTGCGCAGGTGATGAGTGGTGCCTGGTTTTCTCCAGACATGACACTTGGAATTGAGGCCAAACAGTTTTTTCATCAGACCAGAGAATCTTGTTTCTCACTGTCTAAGAGTCCTTTAGGTGCTTTTTTGCTAATTCCAAGTGGGCTTTCATGTGTCTTGCACTGAGGAAAGGCTTCCGTCTGGCCACTCTGCCATTAAGCCCAGATTGGTGGAGTGTTGCAGTGATGGTTGTCCTTCTGCAAGTTTCTCCCATCTCTACACATGATCTCTGGAGCTCAAACAGAGTGACCATCGGGTTCTTGTTCACCTCTCTTACCAATGCCATTCTCCCCCGATTTCCTAGAGCTGGCCGCCCAGCCAAACTGAGCAGAGTCCTGGTTGTTCCAAACTTCTTACATTTAAGAATTATGGAGGCCACTGTGCTCTTGGGAAACTTCAATGCTGCTGAAATGTTTTTGTAGCCTTCCCCAGATCTGTGCCTTGACACAATCCTGTCTCTGAGCTCTGCAGTTCCTTTGACCTCATGGCTTGGTTTATGCTCCGATATGCATTTTCAGCTGTGAGACCTTATATAGACAGGTGTGTACCTTTCCAAATCACGTCCAATCAATTGCATTTGCCACAGGTGGACTCCAATCAAAGTGTAGAGACATCTCAAAGATGATCCAGAGAAATGGGACGCACCGGAGCTAAATTTCAAGTGTCATAGCAAAGGGTCTGAATACTTATGTCAATGTGATATTTCAGTTTATTCTTTTTAATAAATTAGAAAAGTTATCGAAAATCTGGTTTTTGCTTTGTCATTATGGGATATGCAGTGTAGACTGATGTGAAAAAAATAAAAGTATTTTAGAATATGGCTGCAACATAGCAAAATGTGAAAAAATGAAGGGGTCTGAACACTTTATGAATGCACTGTACATTACTGCATTACTTTAACCATGATTTTATACAATATTCTGTGGTTATCGAAATTAAGCCATAAGTGCCATCGATAGAGCTTAACTAGTTTTGAACCTGGAATATTCCTTTAAAGACACAAAGTCATTCTGACCTTTCCAAAAGGCATTTTAATGTAATTTCAAACAAATTTAATTAACACATATGTAAAGCCAAGCTATCTCACATTCCATCGACATGAAGCACTCCCCTTAGTTAACCTGGTCAGGTTTAATGTGTTTGATTCATTATGCAATAAATCCAAAGCTTGTTGTTGGTATTGTTAAAAAAAGGTGCGTATTTCATGAGAGCTCTGTGTATTAGAGATAGAGAGCTCTTTGAAGAGCGAGAGGGAGAGCTCAGACAATAAGATGTGGCAGCGGTGCAGAGCCATCCACCCCCAGACCGAGAGGAGAGTGGGTGTGCGGAGTGAATCCATCTCTTATAAAACCCATTCCCTTTCAAATGACTGTCGGGAAATCTATGATAAATGCAATCTCTTGGGGCCCAGGGAGTTCTGACACGGCTACAAAAAGCTAGATTTTTTTTTTGTCGAGACCATGGAGGCGACCGGTGAAAGTTGTTTTTACACTTATTAAATATATTGCAAGTCATCGCAGGGAAGAAAGTAATAACTAAAAACATGTCAATTGTTTAGCTGCAAAAAGAATAAGGGAATTTTAAAAGACCATAATTCAACGGAATGCAATTGTACCACCAAGAGTAGCTTTCTATTTACTTAATTACAATAAAAAGTCCTCTCTCTGTCTCTCTTACAGGTTTCGATTACTGTATTATTGTCAATGAAGAGGTATGATATGTTTGATATGACAAAAATCAGCATTAGAGGAATAGTGCCCGACCGATTTATCGGTCGGCTGATATTAGCCTTCCACAGATATATTGGTATCGCCGTATATGTTTACCGATATGCACAGATATGAAAACTTTCAGAACATATAATGCAGAAAACAATGCTTGAATTGGTGTCATAACGTAGTTTGTCCAGCAGAGCGTGCTCTGACTCCATTGTTTACAGAGCTGAGCTGACGGTGGCTCTGCAGACAGGGCGGAGTTAAGCGGTGTCTTCTCGGTAAGTTACTAACTAGTTTGTGAAATACATATTGGAAAGTTAAACAATGACCCCATCATTTTCCCTTTTTAATATAACTAATATAACGTTAACCCTGTCCCTCACAACCATGTTTATCTCATCTGTTTGCTATGTTATCTATAGTTTGTCAGTTCTGTCAGTAACGCAGCAGATACAAAGGTAAAAATCTGAGCATCTTTTTGCAGCTCAGCAGACAACAGTGCGGTGGTGGATTGTGTCTGTTGAGTGTTGATTTCATGCTATGTTGTTACCTAGTTGGTGAGACGCAATGCTGGAAAGTAAATAAACAACGTCCATCTTTTATACTCTGTGACAACGAGCTTAAGCTAACTAGCTAACCACGTAGCTACTTTCATACCTTGTCAGCTGAGTGGAAGCTAATGTGTAAACATGTATTCACCAAACTGTTTTATTCAGGATTCGCAGTTTGGTACCACCTTCAACCGAACAATTCCAGTCTCTGCATTTACAAAATTTAATATTTAAAAGTTTGGTTTTCCATCATTGAATGTTTCCCCTGAACTTGTATAGCAGAATACGATGTAACACCGCTTGACTCGGCAGGTGAAAATGCTTCTTGTTTTACAACCTGCCCCAAATTGACTGGCTGTATTAAAATAGTCAACATTTGACTGATACTAAACACTACTACTGATGTTTATTTAGCTCTTTATTGTATTTTTATTTATTCCTTATTTAAATGGTCAGCAACTGACTGAACATACAGTACTGATGTTTTTTTTAAGCTATTTATAGTATTTTTATTTATCCTTTATTTTCTCAGTGTTCATTTCTAGAATTTGTTGACAATGTATAATAGTAATGTCAAATATTCTTTGATAAAAATATTTTAAGAAAGCAGCCTTCTGAGTACCTTTGCATAGTCATATCGGTGCAAAATTGGTGAACAATCCACATAGAAAAGGTCTGTTTTCATTCCAGCTCAAAAATGAACTATATCAGCCACCATATCGATAATCAGTGAATTTTCCCTAAAATCGGTATCGGTCAGGCTCTATAAAGGAATAGTTCACTCAAAATTGAAAATTCTCACCCTAAATTTATTAATTTACTCACCCTCATTTTAAACCTGTAAAAAAAAAAAAAAAAAAAAAAAAAGAATGTTCAATAAAGACTTTGAATATAGAGCACAAATCAAATGGACTTTTTATGGTGCTTTGTCATTTTTGAGCTTGACAGTCTGTCAGAAAGGTTGGGTAAATGACACCAGAGTTTTCATTTTTGGGTAAATTAAAACTATAAATGAAAACCTATCTAAAATGGTTCTTCTAGAAGCACATTATAGGTAGCCTTTGCCTAGCCTTTGATGAATATAACTAAATGAATATTCTTACTGTCAGTCTCTATCTGCAGTCTGTGTACCTCAATAGGGTGACATGACAGAAACATTTTGTAGCTTACTGTTGTCAAGAAACCACCTGTCCAAGATTTACTTCATGAAAAATGTTCTCTCAATGGTTAAAAAAGAAAATCATAGTTGCAAAGTTGCAAGCTGAAATTTCACACCTGTCAGGTATAACCATTTCATCAAGCAGATTTTTGGGAAAATAATACGCATACTAAAACTGAAGCCTTTGCTTGTTATTTCTGTTCTCCAATATCAGTCTTGGCATTTAAGAAAAAAAACAAACAGCAACAACAACAGCAGGGCACACCTATGAGTTTCCATTGGGATTGTGCGAACATGGTAACCATGTTTACTTACCTCTGAGTTGACTATTTGTGAAAGGTGTTGGAGACACACCCCTCACATTGTCTAACCTAAAGACGTGACGAGGCATGCCTGATCACAAACCACTGGAGATGTTTCCATGTAACTTTTAGGCCTAAAACATACACCAGTATTGGTGGGCCACAGATGTTTCGATAGGACAGTGTGAAAAACCAATCATAAATGCAAATAATAAAATGCAAGTAACCATTTACTAATTGTGCACAGTTTGAATTGCTCACTAAACAGGCTTTTAAAGGGACTAGGAAACACTTTCCATATGGCCATATGTCCAATCAAATTCTACCGAATGTGAGGCAAATTCATTGTTCACTTAGTATTAGGGAGATGCTAGGGGTGGGTAAAAATATTGTTTTTCCAGTTAATTGTGATCTTCATTTAAACTATCTCGATATCGATTCTTAAATCCCAAGATCGATCTTTCACTCAATGCACAACCCACTACTACAATGAGAGGAAATCACTCACATTTGCAACCAAATTTAGTGCTGTGTGACTAAGTGAATATATTTGGTAACTGGCCGGTAAATGTTTACATTTCACTCACCAGTAATTGTGTAGTTTAGTCATGAAGTGTTGAGAGTAAAAGTTGTTCGGTGTAATGTGTGTCCGAGGCGAGATCCACGCAACCCATTTGTCATTGAATACTGTCTCTTTTAATACCCTTTCTGTTCTTTACAGTCAGTTGTTGATGAAAAAAAAAAAAAAAAAATAAACATTTAATTCTAATCATGCATCGCACAAATGAGGTAAAGCCATTCGAGTCCTCTCTAGTTAACATGCGTTCAACAAATCAATGTAAATACTTGTAAATAGTACAAATTGTGCAATTTAACAATATGTAACAAATTATATATGAAATATAATATCTTATTAATTTAATACATTTATTTGTTCATTTTTAAAAAGCCAAAATGTGTCCAAAATGATGAAAAATAAAATATAATTCGTAAAATTAATATTTTCCTAATGTACCGAGTTATAACGACCCCTGTATAAGCTGGGAGAGAATTTATTTTATATGTAAGCAAAAGGGACATTATTACTGAAATAAACCCATTGGAATCGATATTGAATCTAAATCTAATAGAATAAAGAGCTTGTGAATCAGAATCAAACTAAATCAGGAAATCTGTATCAATACCCAGCCCCAGGAGATGCCAACATGAACTGACCGCGTGACATGCCACAATTCCTGAAAACCATGAACAAAACAACGCAACATAAAAGAAAAAATATGACTCAAACTAAATATTGGTTATTTTTAGGACATCAGTTGAGGTTTAATTTAAATCTGGCTTTTGAAGTAAAACGCGAACCACCGTTCTATACAAGTATGTGAATGCAAACGCTTCTTGCTACGCAAACACAATTTCATTTGTTGTATAAAAATCATGCGTTAAAAAAAATTAATACAATTAATCATGCCACCTGACTGTACATATATTCTGTAACAAGAAATGTTTCTACCATTAGAACAATTCAAGATTTTAGTACCACCTTCATGTTGTTACAAGTTTCAGTCACAGGGGTTAGTCAGTACAACTCCAGCTGTACAAACGTTATGCTATTTATTAAAGGCTGTGTGTCTGAAACAAACTGGTGTAAATCAGAAAAATTACTATAATCAATTACAGCAACTGTAACGACATGTTGCATTTTGTATGCATTTGGCAGACACTTTGACGCAAAGCGACTTTCAGTGCATTCAAGGTATAAATTTTGTCAGCAAATACGTTACCTTGGAATCAAATAATCAACAGTGGTTCTTCTGAAGACAGTCTCGACGCCATGCGAGGTTCGGATGTGTGAACGGCGAGCTCTGCGCACTTTGCTAGTTTTAATACGTTTATGACATAAACCGGTGAGATTCGATACACCCTGATCCTTAACTGTTCTAGGAAGACAGTATGTCAAATAATTCAAAATCCTCGGGCTCTAAAGACGTTAAAGGACACTTACGTGCTCAAGCTGATGCCCCCGAGCAGGCCGCAAGCCCGGGAGCCGATTTGGCCAGAGAAGTGAAGGAAATTCAGTGAGAATTGTTGAATGTGTCGGCAATGCTGACAAAGGTCGTTGCTGACTTGGAGGATCTTGCTGTAATACGTCGATCGATCACTGCCATGGAGACGAAGTTCTCTGAGGTAGTTACAAGAGTGGGGGATGTCGAGAAACGGATCAATTATCTGGAGTCATCGGAGAGGGAATTAGCTGCTAATCCGCTAGCTACCAAGGTGGATTTGGAGCACATCTGGGAGAAGCTGGAGGACTTGGAGAACCGCAACCAGCGAAAAAATGTCAGAACTGTTGGAATTCCTGATGACGAAGAAGTTTGGGATATGGTGAAATTCCTGGATGGGCTCTTTCCAAGTCTGCTCGATATAACAGGCCATGAGCTGGAAATCGAGCGAGCTCACAGGGTTCCGGCTTGGCGATCCGCTGAGGGAGACAGGCCCCGATCAATTCTGGCCAAATATCTGAGATCATCCGATAAAGATCTTGTGTTACACGAGGCGAGGAGTAAAGGAAGGCTTTCTTGGAAGAACCACAGCATTTTCTTGTTCCCAGACTTTGCGAATTCGACAAGAGAGAAATGTGATCGATTCAAGGAATGCAAGAAACTCTTGCATCTTACATCAACGGAAGGTCCCTTTTGCACTGATGTTCCCGGCCAAATTGAGAATAGATGCTAAGGATGGCCGTGAAGTATTTACATGTCCCCAGCAAGCGATGTCCTTCATAAAGTCAATGGACCAAGTTATTTTGTGGTACTCACGTTGCAACCAAGTGGACTGACTCACTGAACATCCACTTGATCCATGTCTAAGGAAGCAGAGCACATTTTGTTTCTTTTTGTGCTGGTTCCGCCTAGCAGCTGGTGTTTGTTTTGTGTAGTAGCACTCCTTCAGGACAGTGTTGTGGATGAATCTGCACGTTCTTTGTGCTTATGCCTTCTATTGGTTGGAGTTTGTTTTGTGGAGTATTTCTTGCAGGACATTGGAGTGATTGGGTCATTTGTTGCACTCATGTAGCAGTCAAATGGGCCAGCTCACTGAACATTCATTTGACTGTCCGAGGAGCTGACCGCCTTTATTGTTTCTTTTTGGGCTGGTTCTGCTTGCGTTTGTTTTGTGGAGGAACACACCTTCGGGACAGTTATGTGGATGAATCTACACGTTCTTTGTGTTTATTCCACCTATTGGCTGGAGTTTGTTTTATAGATTATCTTCTATTTTGTAATTCTGTCTCAAACCGATGGCAAAGTTGTTGCGGGGGCTCTCGTAGGCGTACATTGACTGTTTGAGTTTAGAGGGATGGACGCCGGTTGGCACATTTTTCTTTTTTCTGTTTGTTTGGTTCGGGGGGAAGTTTGGGGTTTGATTGTTGCACTAATGTTGGAATGAGACCTTTATAATTTTATTTTTGACACACATTCTATTTTTTCTAATATGTCAAAATGTTAAATGTTAGTATGAGTGGATTGTCTCTCTCCACGTGGAATGTGAATGGGTTGGGGCACCCCATAAAAAGAAGGAAAGTTATTTCTCTTCTTAAACATAAGAAATATGATACAGTGTTTCTTCAAGAAAAGCATCTTTGGGAAGGTATGGTGTGGACATGTTTTCTTTAGTGCTGGTTCAAGTAAGAGCAGGCGAGTCATTACACTGATAAGTAAGCATCTACAATTCAAATGTTTCAAATAGATTAAAGATAAATTAGGAAGAGTCATTATTGTTTTAGCAGAAATTCAGGGGCAAAGTTTGGTTTTGGCTAATATTTACGCACCTAACACTGATGATCAGGGTTTTTTTTATAGATTTGAAGGGATGTTGTAAGCTGCTGGCACCCCTCATGATATAATATTGGGAGGAGACTTTAATCTATTGATGGACTCAGTCCTTGATCACAGTGAAGCAAAAGTGTGTAAACCCCCTAGAGCAACACTGACGCATCACAGGATGTGTAAAAATCTTGGTCTTACAGATATTTGGAGACTTTTGAACCCATCTGGTAGGGACTATACATTTTTTCATCAGTCCATAAGATTTATTCTAGAATAGATTTTATATATATATATATATATATATAAATAAAAGTATATCTCTAAGTCCCTCATTTCATCTGTTGTTGATTGCTCAATTGGAAACATCTTAGTCTCAGATAACGCCCTGGTGAGTTGAGGTGTTGCCACATATGGAGGAAAAGAAATCATCTAGTTGGTGCTTTAATGTATTTCTTTTACAAAATCCTGAATTCCAACAAATGTTAAAGGCTGAAATCAATGTTTATTTGGAGACTAACTGGTCCTCAGTATCCTCTGTGGGCGTGGCTTGGGAGGCACTTAAGGCGGTTCTTAGGGGTCAGATCATACAGTATGCCTCATTCATCAAAAAATCCAAAGCACGAAAACTTGTGGAGTTGGAAGGGAATATTAAAAGTGCAGAGGCAGAGCTGAAGCGCCAACTGTCATCTGATGGCCTCAGAAAATTGACCCGATTGAAATACAAATATAATACTATTTGTCACGGCATTAAGTATTTGGGCATTTTATTCCCAGCAAATTTGTGAGATTTAGATGACCCCTTAATAAAAAAGGTTTGAGCAATGTGGGCAGGTGTGCTTCATTACATTCATCTATGATTGGGAAGGTTAATGTTATTAAAATGAATTGTATTCCAAAATTCAACTACTTGTTACAATCTCTCCCTGTAGATGTCTCCCTCTCTTATTTCAAGCAATTTGACAGCATTGTGAAGTCCTTCATTTGGAATGGTAAGTGTCCCAGATTACATTTCAATAAGTTACATAGGCCAATTGACAAAGGTGGGTTAGGCCTACCCAAGATTTTGTTTTATTATTATGCATTTGGTCTCAGACATTTGGCTCATTGGTTGCTTCCACCTGAGAGAGCCCCTCCCTGGTTTTGTATTGAACAGGAAGTTCTCATCCCTATTTTGCCAATGCAGCACCTTTCTATTAAACTAATCGGTGAAGTTAAGTTAATTCGAGATAACGGATTGTTTCACGCGGTATGGACAAAAGGTGTCCAGAGTGTTTAATTCGGACATTTATTTCAATGTTGCCTCGAGCATATGGCTGAACCCAAAATTATGTATTAATAAATCCCCTTTCTGCTGGTCAGATCAGATTGTGAGGGAGATTAATACGCTCGGTGACCTATATGAGGGTGGATTGTTGAGATCCTTTGAAAATATGGTTCAACATTTTAGGATTCCCAGATCTCAGTTCTTTAGGTATTTACTTGCTCTGTACTGTTTTTGGGAGTAGAA
>NC_059356.1:13685012-13712512 GCF_019703515.2 Myxocyprinus asiaticus | reverse complement strand
TAGAAAAACTAGAATTTCGCAAAAACAAACAAACAAATAAATAAATAAATAATAATCCTGCCAAGAAAATATGTTGTAGCTGAGGATAGCTAGAAAACCTATATTTACTTTACAAATTTGCAATGACTTTCATGTTGTATTAATTTCTATGACTTTTCTAGTATAGAGGATTCATTGTGCCATATTTACAGTTGTGCTCAAAAGTTTGCATACCCTTGGAGAATTGGTAATATATGTACCATTTTTAAAGAAAACATGAGTGAACAGTCAAAACACATTTCTTTTATTTCTTATGGGATTCATATTCAACTGTAGGTTATAACAGAATGGCACAATCATAAAACAAAACATGGCAACAAAGAAAAAAAATGAAATGACCCCTGTTCAAAAGTCTGCATACCCTTAGTTCTTAATACTGTGTATTGCCCCCTTTAGCATCAATGACAGCGTGCAGTCTTTTGTAATAGTTGTCTATGAGGCCCCAAATTCTTGCAGGTGGTATAGCTGCCCATTCGTCTTGGCAAAATGCCTCCAGGTCATGCGAAGTCTTTGGTCGTCTTGCATGAACCGCACGTTTGAGATCTCCCCAGAGTGGCTCGATGATATTAAAGTCAGGAGACTGTGATGGCCACTCCAGAACATTCACCTTTTTCTGCTGTAACCACTGGAGGGTCAACTTGGCCTTGTGCTTAGGGTCATTGTCGTGCTGGAATGTCCAAGAGCATCCCATGCACAGCTTTCGTGCAGAAGAATGCAAATTATCTGCCAGTATTTTCTGATAACATGCTGCATTCATCTTGCCATCAATTTTCACAAGATTCCCCGTGCCTTTAGAGCTCACACACCCCCAAAACATCAGTGAGCCACCACCATGCTTCACAGTGGGGATGGTATTCTTTTCACTATAGGCCTTGTTGACCCCTCTCCTAACATAGGGCTTATGGTTGTGACCATAAAGCTCAATTTTGGTGTCGTCACTCCAAATGACAGTGTGCCAGAAGCTGTGAGGTGTGTCAAGGTGTTGTTGGGCATATTGTAACCGGGCTTTTTTGTGGCATTGGAGCAGTAAAGGCTTCTTTCTGGCAACTCGACCATGCAGCTCATTTTTTCACACCTTCTTTTCCCAGAGCAGCCTGTATTTCTCCTGAGGTTACCTGTGGGTTTTTCTTTGTATCCCGAACAATTCTTCTGGCAGTTGTGGCTGAAATCTTTCTTGGTCTACCTGACCTTGGCTTGGTATCAAGAGATCCCTGAATTTTCCACTTCTTAATAAGTGATTGAACAGTACTGACTGGCATTTTCAAGGCTTTGGATATCTTTTTATATCCTTTTCCATCTTTATAAAGTTCCATTACCTTGTTACGCAGGTCTTTTGACAGTTCTTTTCTGCTCCCCATGGCTCAGTATCTAGCCTGCTCAGTGCATCCACGTGAGAGCTAACAAACTCATTGACTATTTATACACAGACACTAATTGCAATTTAAAAAGCCACAGGTGTGGGAAATTAACCTTTAATTGCCATTTAAACCTGTGTGTGTCACCTTGTGTGTCTGTAACAAGGCCAAACATTCAAGGGTATGTAAACTTTTGATCAGGGCCATTTGGGTGATTTCTGTTATCATTATGATTTAAAAAGGAGCCAAACAACTATGTGATAATAAATGACTTCATATGATCACTATCCTTAAATAAAAGACAGGTTTTTTTTTTTTTTTTGCATGATCAGTCATATTTTCAAAATCAGTGCCAAAATTTCACAATTTCTGCCAGGGTATGCAAACTTTTGAGCACAACTGTATAAATAAATCTTTAATTAAAAGTATAAATAAATATATCAATATATATTTCATATACATGTCAATAAATATATCATAAAATGTGTCAATAAATAAATATGTCAATAACCAAAGTATTGATTACATTTTTATTTATCTATGGATAGCTTGCATAATTTATTTATTAAAATATGTTTTTATTTATTGACACATTACAAGATTTATTTGTTAATTGAAAGACTTATTGACATATATATTGATGTTTTTAATGAAAGATTTATTTATTAATATGGCACAGTGACTACTCCATATTCCAGGCCTGGAATTTTTTTTTAAATATCCAGGTTTTCCATGACTGTAGAAACATACTATTTATGATTGTACTGTACAGTATATGCAGAGAATTCAAACCTTCTCTTCTGCCAGTTCTATACCCAAAGCTCTCTCTTTGATTAAAAAACAAAACAAAACAAAAAAGTGTCGAGCCAGGCCTTGAATGTGTAAGATCAAACAGCAGAATGTCACTACACTGCCAACACTTCTATCTCCGCCTTGAATTGTGCCTCTTTTCCCTCTGCAAAGACAAAGAGCACAAAGAGAGTGACAGACAGCAATCAAAAATCAACAATAAAAGTTGCTTTCAAAAAATTGTCTGACACAGCACTGTGTTTGACAGTAATAAAAACTGTCTCGCCCTTAAGCACCACAGGCAAGGGATCTGTGGGTAATTCTGGAAGGGTTATGTCTTCTTCTTGACCAGAAAGTTGTTAGATCAGAAACAAGCTATGCACAACCAGTCAGTGATGACAAAGATCAGCAGAACGGGTGACAGGTGAAGGTGCACACACACCTGAGTGATGACCTCCAGCTCTGCTAAGACAGCATCCTCATCCTCCTGTGTCAAAGAGCCTGCCAGCAGCTCATCGATTTGCTGTTAGGGAACAATTTTCAAAAAGCAGTGACGCATTTGGAGCAATCAAAACCGGGAAAGAGAAAAATGGCAAAGGGCTATTATAGCAAGGGGAGATAAGGCATGAGCCATTATTAGGGATACTTTTCTAGTGACCCCAAAAAGTACTTTGACACTAACGTCACTCTTAAAAATGTATGAATTCAATTGCATTTGATAACAAAATATAAAATCAAGTATCATCTGCAAAGAAATATTTTCTTAGAACTTAGAATTCTTAGAATTTTCTTATTACTTTTTCTGCAGATTTTTGAAATTACTTTTAACCGACTGGTGTCAATGTTATTTTAAAATACTTTTTGCCTTCAGTATATCTATTGTTTTATACAATAAAAACCTAAACAAACATCTTTTTGCAAAAAAAATGTACTATCTTAAATCAAATTAAATAATGAATAAAGCACTGAAATCAATTATCAACAAGGTTTGATGTAATTGACAAATCCGCCATATTTTATTTAAAAACTTTCATTTGAGCGTGAATTACGACTTAAATTTTGTTCTGTTTATCGCACAAAGTGATTGTATCACTTCAGAAGACTTGTAGTTAAAAAAAAAGTGTGAATATAGAGACCAGAGGCTGACCGATGTATCGGTTTTGCAAATAAATAAGTGCCGATAGCTACTTTTGGTACTATGGTTTATCGGCAGAAATTAATGCCGATTGTTTGTTTACGATGTTTTTTTGCCTATGGGCAGGGTTGGAGGGTTTCTAAGAAAGAAAAATTCAGTAACTCGATTTTAAAAACTATCGGCCAATTAACTGGTTATCTGCTTTTTCCACCACTGTACTTTTAGGTAGTTTTCAGCCTGATCTCATGAAATTTGAAACATGACAAAATGTTAGCAATTAAAAATGTACGTGTAGTACAACTTGTTTGGCTGCAGGTTTCCAGTGAAATGTCCAGCTGGGGGCGCCAAAATTGAGTAAAATGGTGTCATATTTAGACAAGGTCTTAAGGTGAATTTTAGATATATGTTTTTAAAACATACCTCCCTAACGTAAAAGTTTTGCCTGAACCTAACAATTAGTGTTTTAAAATATAAATGAGATGTTTAAAAAGAGTCATCCCTTACCTTATCAATGCCTAAACCTAACCATTAGTGTTTTAAACTGCAGAAGCAAAAATTAAAATTCACATTGTGGTGATGTGAGCGTGGCCGAGCAACCTCTGTGGATAGCAAGGCCTGGAGAGGAAGAGAGGTAAGGATTGACACCTGTGGGAAATCACCTCTAACAGCCGTTTTGTGTTGCAGTGAGAGATAGAGGGGGTTAAAAGGGTAGTCCTAACCACCGGAGGAGGGAGAGAGACATATGAAGCAGAGTGATTGTGTGTGCATTGTTGCTGAAATGCAAAACCCTTTGTGTGTAGACTGAAAAGTGTGGAAAATCAAAGCTTACGTGGATTGTTTATCTGGCTCCTGCTTCCTCCTTTATGAAGAGAGTTAAAGAACCTGTCTCACACATTTTCTGAACCAACCACATCATTTTGTGCCGCTTTTATGACTGTCATGTCACGTGTCAGCCTGAGCTCATGGCTGGACTTCAACCGCGATCCTCCGATTGTAAGTGCAACACTCAGGTGAGCTACCGCGCAAGCTCTCTGTGTTGGAATAAGTGTATATATGTAGGTGGGCGTGTAATACAAGCATGTATTGTAAAAATGTATTGTTTTTTGAGAGATGCATTAGAGTAAAAGTGTGTCGATATCATAAAATAGAAAGTTCTGAGTAAAGGAGAGAAAAATAATAATTATAAAGTCATAATCAGCCATTAAAGTCATGATTTGAGTGAAAGTGAATGAAACACACAGTTGTTGTAGTATCTCTAGTGTTCATTTCACCTGGAAACTGCAGGGAATTGTTCCTGGAGACACCTGACATGCTGAGTAGCTAAAAGGAAGTCGATGACTCCTGACTCCGAATGCCTGACACATGAAACCAGAGTCTATATAGCCCAGTGCTTCTCAACCAGGGAGCCAGGGCCCACAAAGGGGCCTCAGCAAACTTCAAAAGTGGCATCAAGATGACTTAAAATGTGTTTAAAATAAGTTAAGCTATGATAATTCTTTTTTTGATTAATAATTGTTGGTACACCTAATTTACTAATAACAAAACATTTATCTTCTAACTGAACAGTTAATGAATATGCTCACAGTTACAATCTCCTTCAATATCTTTAAATACGCAAGGCATGCAGATAAATTATACCAATAACAGAAAAAAATAAAAAAATAAAAATAGTACATTCTACCACATAATCAAGAGTAATTGGCTACGTCTTATTTTGTACCATACACCATGCATCTCACCCACGGTGGCCACTTTTAAAAAGTTTATCCAAAATTAAGTGAAATGCATAAGATTCCAACTGATTATTACACCAGAAGTGGGAGTTGGTGTTGGGTTTTAAGGGGACCCCCAAGAGCTCTGTCACAGTTCGAACACTGTCTACACTTACATTACTCACATTTAAGATGGCGGTATCACGGTGAGTGAGAAAAGAGGTCAGGGCTGCAGAAAAAATACTGGTAGCTCCATAACCACCCAATTTTCTACCCCATTTGAATTGAATAATTAGGTAAAAAATAAATAAATAAAAAAATGAGGGGAGGGGGGAAATGTGGTGGGTTTCAAAGTGAACCCCCAAGAGCTCTGTCAAAATTTGAACACTGCTTATCGATACGGGCAAAATCCAACATCAGTCGATCTCTCATAATAACTGTAATTATGGCCAATAAACCATGTGAAGACTTGGTTTGAATGTGCATTCACTTCTGTGTTCCAAGGTAAAAAGACATATGGGTTTGGAGCGACAAGTAAATAACAACAGAATTTTCCTTTTTGGGTCAACTCTTGCTTCAAGTATGCAAATACTTTTTGGGGCCACTGTGAGTAGTAACACTCTGAATGTGAAGTGGACTGAATGTAGCAACCTTCTGATACTCGATAGCCTCCTGTGTCTCCTCCAATATTCTCTCCACCTTCCCAATGAACATGATCTAATGGGAGAGCAAGATTAAACCAGGGCAAACACATATGTAAATGCAGTCAAATGATTAGAACAGACCAGCTCAATAAATAACATTTTATATCTAACACATTATACCACTGTTAAGCTGGAGACTTTCTGAAGTCTTAATGGTGAAGCCCAGGGCAAGACAAAAGCTGCTGTAATCTCAGAGATTTAGGTATTATCCTTTAATCCTAGAAAATGTCCAATAGTTCCCAAAACATGCTGCTACACATTACACCACCCTTTGTTCATCACCAACACAGCTATAGGCAAATAAATCAGCTTTGGTTGAAATAATTGACAAATAAAATTAGTTGCGGGTGCATTCTTTTGTTATAATGCAGCAAATCTGAAACTTAAACTAAACTTTAGTTCATACAAAGAATAAAACCAAGGTTCCTTCACCTTTGGACTTTCAATGACTTTTCCATGACCTTTTGAGGTGGATGTGATTACTGGATAAGGTTGTTAAAAATCATTTATTCAATATTTTTATTTATTTATTTATCCATTTTCTCCCCAATTTGGCATGCCAAATTCCCACTACTTAGTAGGTCCTCATGGTGGTGCGTTTATTCACCTCAATCCGGGTGGTGGAGGACATGTCTCAGTTGCTTCTGCTTCTGAGATAGTCAATCCGCACATCTTATCACATGGCTCGCTGTGCATGACACCGAAGAGACTCACAGCATGTGGAGGCTCATGCTATCCTCTGCGATACATGCACAAATTACCATGTGCCCCACTGAGAGTGAGAACCACTAACTGCAACCACGAGGAGTTTACCCCATGTGACTCTACCCTCCCTAGCAACCGGGCCAATTTGGTTAGGAGACCTGGCTGGAGTCACTCAGCATGCCCTGGGATTTGAACTCGCGACTCCAGGGGTGGTAGTCAGCGTCAATACTCGCTGAGCTACCCAGACCCCCTCATTTATTCAGTATTAAACTTTCCTAGACTTTTCTATGCCTAAAAAATCTAAATTTTTTAATTTGACCATGGAAAACCTGAAAACATGTACACCACAGGAAGTTTTTGCAATCTAGGTTTAGATCAACTTACCTCATGCATTTGCTTGAGACAGTCATTGCCAGCTTTCAAATATTCAATTACTTTTAAATCAATCTGAGCAAACTCAGTATCTTGAACCTGCATGGAGAACATATAAAAAAAATAATAAAAATAACATTTATAATATATATATTTCACTTATTACAGGGTCACTTACTCATTCTTTATTTTATTTATTTTTCACCACATTTTAGAATAATAGTAAAGTCATCACAACTATGGAATAATAGAAATGGAAATAATGTTGTGACTTAAATTCAAAATAAATCAAAACTGTGTTATATTTTAGCATCTTCAAAGTAGTCACACTTTGCCTAGAATTTGCAGACATGTACTCTTGACATTTTCTTAACCATCTTCTTGAGGTATCACCCTGGGATGCTTTTTAAACAGTATTGAAGGAGTTCCCATCTATATGCTGGGCAGTTAGTGGCTGCTTTTCTTAATTATTCGGTCCAAGTCATCCATTTCAAAAACTTTTTTTTTTAAATTAAATAAATATATTTTATAAAATTTTACATTTAATAAATATGGTGGCACAATTATATTTTTGTCTACAAAACTAATTTCAAACATTTAAGCATACGCCTTCAGATCAAAAGATTTTTATGATCATGAGAAACATTTTAGTCAAGTGACCCCAAACTTTTGAACGGTAGTGTGTATATATATATATATATATATATATACTGCATGCACAATTATTAGGCAAATTGTATTCCTCAGGATTAAATTTATTGTTGAACAAACACAATGCTCTCAGTCAATCCAAAAAGTGAGTTTTGTCTTTCTCAGGGGAATATATAAGTGTGCACCAATATTAGGCAACTATTAGTGTGCGCAATTATTAGGCAGCTAAATTACAAAAATTATTTCTCCCAACTCAATTGTTTATTCTCAATTATTAGAGTAGGTGAAACAAATAAGTAATGCAAAACGACAATTAAATAACATTTTTGGCCTTTCAAAAATATTCAGTGGCCAATATAGCCACCCTTCTTTTCAATAACTGCCATGAGCCTTCCATCCATGGAGTCTGTCAGTTTCTTGATCTGTTCACGATCAACTTTCGCTGAAGCAGCAACCACAGCCTCCCAAATGCTGTTCAAAGAGGTGTACTGTCTTCCCTCACTGTAAATCTCATGTTTGAGAAGGGCCCACAAGTTCTCAGTAGGATTTAAGTCAGGTGAGGAAGGGAGCCAAGTCATTATTTGGGCATATTTGAGGCCCTTGCTGGCTAGCCAAGCAGTGGAGTACTTGGATGCATGTGATGGAGCATTGTCCTGCATAAAGATCATGGCCTTCTTGAATGCTGAGGACTTCTTCCTGTACCACTGCTTGAAGAAAGTACTTTCCAGAAACTGGCAGTAGGTTTGAGAATTGAGTTTCAGTCCATCTTCAACTCGAAAAGGTCCAACTACCTCATAATTAATGATAGCAGCCCATACCAGAACCCCTCCTCACCCTTGCTGGCACCTGACTCGAAGTGGTGCCCTGTGTCCATTAGTGATCCAGCCACGGGCCCATCCATCTGGTCCAATAAGAGTCACTCTCATTTCATCTGTCCATAAAACCTTTGAAAAATCTGTCTTCATGTATTTCTTTGCCCAATCTTGACGCTTCAACTTGTGAATATATTCAGTGGTGGTTGTGTTTCAGCCTTCTTGACCTTGGCCGTGTCTCTGAGCACTTGACACCTTGTACTTCTGGACACTCCAGGTAGGTTGCAGTTCTGGAATATGGTAGCATTGGAGGATAATGGGTTCCTGTAGCTTAACGTTTAATTCTTCTCAAGTCTTTTGCAGTTAATTTGCACCTTTTCTTCTCCATGCATTTTCTGCGCCCCAGTTGACTATTTGCAACAAAACGTTTAATTGTCTAGTGGTCACGCCTCAATAGTTTAGCTATTTCAAGAGTGTTGCATCCGTCTGAAAGGCATTTTACAATTTTTTTAATTTTCAGTGTCAGTTAAATCTCTTTTTTGTCCCATTTTACCTGAGGTAATGAAGCTGCCTACTAATTATGCACACTTTCACCACACCCTCCCTCATTACACAAATACATACCACCTGAAAATTATTGAATCCAATAAGCATTCAAGTTTATATGATTTGGAGTTGGAAAATGTGCATGGAAATAATGATAAGATCAGAATACTCACATGCCTAATAATTGGGCATGTAGTGTATATTTATATTGCTTATCCTTCTTGTAATATTTTCTCATATATTCATTAATGAAACTAATATTGAGTACGCTCTTATATTCTGAAATATTATGTGATATTAGAGTGTTCATAACTACATCTCCTTGAAGCTGAAGTGTGTAATTTATGGGCCACAAGCAGCACCAAACGGAACTGCAAAAATAATGACTGTTTTCAAACAGATTTTCCCATAGAAAATCCCACCCCCAAAATAACACAATTGGTTTGCTATGTCGAGCTGGTCGAGATCAAAAACAAACAAACAAAAGAAAACAGCAATGTTTTGATCGCGCCACAGAGCCACAGGGTTTACAATTTTCGGAGAGTCAACCTACGAATGGCATTCTTATACAGTAGTTGATTTTTGCATATTAAGTTGTGATAGGTGAAAGTAGATAAACATCAAAAAATGACACACTTCCCCTTTAAATATGAACAAATACATTTAATATCATCTAGACCCACCATGCACTCCAAGTTGGCTATCTGACTCTCGGTCTTGTCCAGCAGCAGATCTTGGTAGCGTTTCTTTTTGAGCAACAGAAGAGCTCGTCTGTGAAATGTATGAATCACACGTGTAAATGAATCTGTTAAATCACAACCACTTCTGCCAAGTACAATGCAGATGGTGCCACTTCTACATAATAAAGCTATTGTGCAATTCATGATAGGTGATTTTGGGTGATCAGTTGTCACGAATGTGATTAATGCACTTGTATTCATGTCCGAAATGACTTACTCTTTCTTGCCATCCTTCAGGAGCTGTTTGGCCAACTGTCTCTCTTTCTCCAGCTGTAATGTGATTCTCTTCTGATATTGTATTGTTTCAGTTTATCTCACTGCTGTTTCAGTTGCTATGATCTAGTGACAAGATTTCATGTAGAAACATGACAGTTCATTTATTATTCGGTCATAGAAACATCTCATTCATCATGTTGTTGGTTCCTAGACTAAGCTGAACATTTCTTAAACAGCTGTCAAAATATGAAATATCACATTGTTGTGACAATCAATAACTATTTGCAGATAAGAATATATTGTCTTCTATATTAAAAGATGTTCTGTGTTATTCTATAATAGATATTCTGTTCCATAATATTGTTTTGTTCTATTCCATATCATGAAGATCTATTACTGTATATTATAGAAACTATTCTATTCTATATCCTGTTTGGTTCATTTATCCAACAGACCTTGTTCAACTCTATTTTAAAACAGATGTGCAATTGAATTCTACAATATTGTTCTGTTATATAATAGTTGATATTCAATTATGTTCTATGTTAATACTGTTCTATAATACTAGTTGTTCTTTTCTATTCAATATTACTGCTCTGTTCTATAATATTTGCTGTTCTGTTCTATAATATTTGCTGTTCTGTTCTTTTCTATACTAATCTATTCTATTTTATTTTATAATAAAGTTCTGTTCTATATTTGCTCTTCTGTTCTACTCTATTCTATTATACTATTCTGTTCTATATTTGTTGTACTATTCTACTCTATAAGTGTTCTATAATATTTGCTGCTCTATTCTATCCTATGATGATAGTGTTCTGTTCTATAATATTTAACCCTTGTGCGACCTTCGGGAGATTTTTGTGTTTTTCATTTTTGTTTTTTCGATCATTTTGGCTGTGTTAATGCCAATGGCATACATTTTGCCAAAGGTGTGTATTTTTGGGGGAATTTTGATATTTCAACCTCAGTTCCTATAATACATCTATAATACACTGTGTACACAAAACAGTTACACTCAGGACCTTCAGGACAAAATGTCCCCATTGATACTGCAATATTTGATCCCAGTGCCTTTAAAGCATAAAATCATTAATTCTATGATATGCTTTCATTCCAGAGCTCTGGCTTCAAAATGTAATTTTTTTATATTTTCCACCAGATGGTGCCATTTTTCTCATGTTTAGCCTATGGAGCAAATGCTTTTTTCCTATTTTCTGTTTGCTGTATTATAGAGCACTGCAGGCCAATTGAACAAATGATGCAGCTAAAATTGTGTGGGTGTGTTGGTATGGATGTCAGAGTGTGTTTTGAATGTGTGTATTGAGAAATGTGTGTGTGTGTGTGTGTGTGTGTAAAAAACTACAGTGGCATTATGTAAACAAACTGGCATTTAAAGGGTTAAAATCCTGAAAATGAATGAATATTTTGTAATTATGATCAGGACTGATGTTGGTTAAAAAATCAAAGTCAGTGAAAGTGGAAAATAATATTAATATATAATATTATTATGGCAGTTTTTTGATGTGGACATTTTTGTCCTCTAAGGACCTCTGGGTAACTTATTTTTTATTGATGCACAAGGGTTAAGTTCTGCTCTATTCCATTCTATAATACTATTCTGTTCAATATGTGCTGTTATGTTTCATTCAATTCTAAAATACTGTTCTGTTCTATATTTGCTATTCACCTTCTGTCACTCACTCGACGTTGTGTCGATGTAGTGACACTAGTGGTCGCTCTTGAGAGCCCCGATCACCTCATATCTTTGAGAAAAGGCCAATGAGAATTGGCAAGCGGAATTTGCATGCCACTCCCCCAGACGTACGGGTATAAAAGGGAGCTGGAATGCAAGATTCATTAAAAAAATTTCTTTGGAGCCGAGTGGTTGTACTATCAGCAAGCTGAATACTACTGCTGTTCCATTCACCTCTTAAGAAGCATATGCTGTTGGATATACAGCGCATTTCCAGTGACTTTCTCTCCTTCTGCACGACGAGTGCAGATTTCGCCCCTGGGTGCTTCGACAGCACTGAAAGAGTGTATATTCCTGCTAAAGAGTATATTTTCTCTATTAGCCGGCCCGGCTGGAGGCGATTTGGGGAGCTCAATGTGTGCGGTCTCGCCGGGTAATTCCCCACGGACCTCCCGTTCCCCAGCACGCTCGTTTGCTCCCGTCCGGTTCCGAAATTAGACCAGCCCGACTCATAGCCGGCTTGACATCTCTTTCGGGACCCGCGAGCAGGATGAGTCTTCGATTGCTGCATCGGAGAGCGCACTGGCGATGTCGGATACCGAGGACTCGACTGGGCTGCCATCTTCGGGTCTGCTCGCCCAGTCTGAGGCCGATGCAGAGCTGACCGCCATGCTCGCCTGGGCCGCCGCGAGTGTCTGGTTGGACTGGAAACCTACAGCCTCCTCTGAGCACTCGCGGCTTGATGATTGGTTCCTGGGTTCGGGGCGCCGCTCACGGCCACGCAAGTTCCTTTCTTCCCGGAGGTGCATGACGAACTCACGAGGTCATGGAGGGCACCTTTCGCTGCCCGAAACAGACTTCCGGGTTCGTCTACTCTCACTACCCTTGACGGAGGTCCCTCAGGTGGATCAGGCGGTTGCGATGCACCTGTGCCCACAAAATGATGCCACTTGGCGGGATCGTCCGGTGCTCCCCTCCAGAGCCTGTAGGACTACATCGTCTCTGGTGGCCAAAGCCTACAGTGCCGCTGGACAGGCTGCCTCTGCCCTGCATGCCATGGCCCTCCTGCAGGTACACCAGGCCAAGGCACTAAAAGAACTGCACATGGGTAGTCCTGATCCCGATGTGCTGCAGGAACTGCGTTCGGCGACCGACCTCGCCCTCCGGGCAACCAAGGTCACGGCGCGATCACTCGGGCATGCGATGTCTACCTTGGTGGTCCAGGAGCGCCACCTGTGGCTGAATCTGGTCGAGATGAGGGACACAGACAAAGCACGCTTTGTCAACGCGCCCATCTCCCAGATTGGACTTTTCAGCGACACCTTTGAGGACTTCGCCCAGCAGTTCTCGGCGGTGAAGAAGCAGACGGAGGCCATCCAGCACATCTTGCCCCAGCGTGGCTCAAGATCCCGCACCCCGTCTGCTCGCCGAGGGTGTCCCCCTGTGGCGGCGAAAGCCCAGGAGGCTCCGCCTCAGCCCGAGCCTAGCTCTCGGCCCCAGCGTAGAGCCCCCCACAGGAAGCTGACGCCCCCCATCTCTCGGGCCAGCACGAGGACCCGGAAGGCTCCTAAGCGCCCCTAAGACGGATGACCCAGGAAGCGAGATGTCCGCTACGGAGCTGGTATCCAGACCACTCCATCCCCCGCTGGAGGGCCGGGAGGTAAATCCTTTGTTTCCTTTTCTTTTTTGTTCGCTGCACTCCGAAAGGGCTGCGGTACACAAATTGTCAAAAAAAAAAAAAAAAAAAAAGAGTGGTTTCCTCACTCCTTGGGTCACATGACCAGTGTTCATGGCCGCCGTTGTCACAGCCGCCAGACACCGAGCATTCGCAGCCAGGGCCCTGCGAATGCGGTCCCCCCGCCTTCGCGCGCCCGGCCGCACCACACCTATGGCCAGCCGGTTGTGACGAGTCTCGAGGACGGCCTATGCCGGGTACGCAGAGCAAGATAAGTGCTTTGAGGTCCCCCTCAGCGCAGCCACCTCGGGTCAAAGCAATGCTCCTCGATGTGGCGTTGCCAGCTCCCCATCGCCGCGAGGCCCCACGCCCAGGTACGTCAGACACGATCGTCCCCTTAGTGCCCATCGCCCGGAGCTTGGACGTGTGGCTAATGCTTTCCAACCCGTCGCGGTGGCTGGCCAGGACCATCCGACTCAGCTACGCGATTCAGTTTGCCAGGTGCCCACCCCAGTTCAGCGACCCTTCTATGCAAGGGCACGATAGAGCCTGTCTCTCCAGCCGAGATGGGGAAAGGGTTCTACAGCCCTTACTTCATCGTACCAAAGATAGGCGGTGGGTTGCAGTGGGACCTACCACCGTGCCACTTCCATGTGCGGCTGCTGTGCCCATGTGTCGTATTGCCACATGTTGATCTCCCCTTTTGGGCAGGATGTGGCCTCCGTGGGGTCTTTTCCCCCTGAAAGAAAAGGAAAGGAAAAAAACACCTTCCCCGATGCGTATGATAGCGTTAGATGGCCCCAACTGAATCTAATCCTCTGTGGAGAGAAAACATAGAGAGAAAAGGCCGTGGCTGGCGCGGCCTGCTCCCATGCTAGTTACGTCGCTTCCCCCCCTCAGGGATGTGGGGAACTACATGACGTCTTTTGGGGCATTGGAGGAGGTTACGTGCAGATGCACCTGCTATTACGCACGCAGCAGTTTGCTTGCACCTGCATCGGCAGTTCAGGTAACATGGTTCAGCTGTTGTGGCGTTTTTCCATAGGGGTCCCTAGTGTCACTACATCGACACAACGTTGAGTGAGTAACAGAAGGGGAACATCTTGGTTACTGTCGTAACCTCCGTTCCCTGATGGAGGGAACGAGACGTTGTGTCCCTCTTGCCACAACGCTGTACTAGTACTAGTAAGAAAGATAGTCAATTAAAAGTGAAACAATCTGTCTGTAAACAATTGTTGGAAAAATGACTTGTGTCAAACATAAAGTAGATGTCCTAAATGACTTGCCAAACCATAGTTTTCTAATATAAAATCTGTGGAGTGGTTAAAAATTAGTTTTTAATGACTTCAACATAAGTGTATGTAAACTTCTGACTTCAACTATATTTGCTGCCCTGTTCTATACTATTATGCTGTTCTGCTATATTTGCTGCTCTGTTCTATTCTACAGTACTGTTCTGCTATATATTTGCTGCTCTGTTCTAGTCTATAATGCTGTTCTGCTATATACAGCTCTGGAAAAAATTAAAAAACTACTATGCAATTGTTTTTTTTATTCTACATAAACTGTTCTATTCCATTCTATAATACTGTTCTGTTCTACATTAACTGTTCTATTCTATTCTTTTTTGTATTTTTATAAAACGGATTTGTAATAATGTTCCGTTCTTTTCTATTCTTTATGATAATGATCTGTTTTATTCTAATATATAATACTGTTCTATTCTATTTTGTAATACTGTTCTGTGCATATTTGCCTTTCTGTTCTGTTCTATAATATACTCTGTTCAGTGGCAGTTGCTGTTCGATTCTATTCAATAATACTGTACTGTTCTATATTTGCTGTTCTGTTCTATTCTACAATACTGTTCTATTCTACACTATATTATTATATTAATATAGAACTATACTATTTTGTTCTATGCTTTCTTTTCTATTCGATAATACTGATCTGCTCAATGATAGTTGCTGTTCTGTTGTATTATGTAGGACAGCTGACTAGCCTAATCTCTTTATTCACATGGCTGATGTCCTGTTAGAAGCACAACAGCAGTATGTTGACTCTATTTCTACACATGTATGAAATGACACAAGCCTAACACATGAGAGCGTGATGTTGATCGATCTTACAAAAAAATCACCCTGTCCTGTCACTCGACTGGGGTGTCCCTTTCTGCCGAAAACATTTCCCATTGCGAATTAGCCACATTCCAGCCTCTCTTCTAATATTATATCTGATATGAAATACTGACTTCTTTATTTTAGAATACATGGCCAAGACGTGTTATTATGTGTCAAGTGCGGATCGGAGGACGCCGTGTTTGTTATTTGGCGCACCCTGAAGTTGGCTTTGTGAAGGCAATTGACATTGCCAATCAAATCAAAACTAAAGTGACCCTTTAAGTGGCACAGATGCTTCAAACTATAACAGAGCAGAAAAGTATTCAAAATGAAATAACTGCATTAATAAATTGGAATATTTATAAAGTATGATTAGGTTGACAGAATTAACTTTGCCTTAATGCCAATTCCCCTTTTGTTACTATTTCTAAGAACTGAAACGTACAGCACAGATTTAGGATAATAAAAACGTAACTTTCAGTAAAAAATATTTATTGAATCAAATGTCACAAAAAAACATTACATGGACAATAAAAAAACAGCACTTTTGAAAAGCAAAGACGATAATAAGAAAAGTGGTACAATTCAACATGTATAAGCTAATCTAATGTCATTCTTGTTCATTCATAGCTGTCAAGCAGTATGGTGAACCTCACAGAACAAACAAACAAACAAACAAACAAACAAAAAGAGAAAAGAAACATTAATGAAGACATTTCTTTAGAAATGTCCACATTATCTATTCAGTACTTTAGTGGAAACACACAAAAGCACTTTAACTAGAAAAAATAAGCTCCTTCAGCTTTGATCCAGCTTGCATACAGAGACATACAAAGATACTTTTAATATTTGAACCAAAAATACAACTAGTCTGTACATAATTCCCATATCCAAATTGTGCATCACAGTGTCTATCGCTCCAGAATATGATTCACATTTAGCTATTCATTAGTTTGGAATGAATAGCACACCTATTTGACTACTAACGAGTACTGGACAAATATGATGTGAAATCACATCAAAGCATAACAGTTTATTTCAGAAAAGGCACCAAACACCTTTTTCCTCATGCAAAATATAATCACTACACCAGATCAGATACTCTCTCAGGTTGCTAAAGGCTGTCCAGTTGATCATTTCTCTCAGACCGTGTAGGTCAGTGCATACTTTGTTGTCTATTTAACCATTACAAAAGTCAGAGAAATATTAATTTAAGGCTCATTCTGGAGCTCAAAGCCTTTGAGTGGTAAAGTACATTTTCTTTTTTTTATCCTTAAGTTATGAGCTATTAACCACTGTTTGTATCATTTAAGCTGAAGTATTACTCAAATAATTGTTTTCTTTTGTAAGTGAATATTATCAACACCAGATTGATCCCATCATTTGCTTTCACACAAAAGAATATATCAACGACCTGACGAGCCCTTGAGGAAAAGAAGTGTATATTTACAAGCAGTCAGAGTTCACCCATAAACCTCCAAAGTATCCTTTGCCTTTTTAGATATGAAGAATTTACTTCAACTGTCTGGACCGCATGCAGTCTTTGAGAACTCCCTTTGACACATATATTTGTGCTTCATCGATGTCCTGCTTTTAATTATCAACAAGGATAACATCTCACACTGCCAGAGACTCCTTCAGAAAGAGGACCCAGGAAAGTTACACCTGGAAGTCTGTTCCGAAGTGTCTGATTTGGGCATCAGTCATAGACAGGTAGGTGGTCCTCATGCTGGGTGAATACTGCAGTTAGTAGAGAGAAAAAAAAAAGATTACTACAGCTCAGATCACCTTGATGACTGCTGTAAGCTCATATCCACTTTTGTGAAGGTATTAGATGTTGGATTATGGAAGTATTCAATGTGTGAAAAAACAGGCAAACATTTCAGGTGAAGTGGTGGTAGAGGAAAAGAAGCGAGTTGGAAAAGCACTGATGTATATTCAGACAAAAGAGGAGGAACAAAACAAAACAGAACAAAGCAAAGCAAAACAAACAACAAAACTAAAAAGCAAAACAACAAAACAATAGCACAGCACAGCGAAACAAAACCAAAACAACAAAAAGCAAATCAAAACAAAAAACTAAGCAAAGCAAAACAAACAAAACAAAAAAGCTACGTAAAACAAAAAACAAAAAGACAATCAAAACAGAAAAAAAACACACAAAAAAAACCCCAGAAAAATCAAAGAGAAGCAAAAAAAAAAAAAAAAAAAAAACACAAAAGGCAAAAGAAAAAACAAGCAAAGCAAATCAAAAGTAAAATGAAATAAAAAGCAACAGCTGAGGATGATAACAACAGTGTTGGGGAAGCTATTTTAAAAACAATATTTAAAATAAAAAAATTCAATCAGGCCTGTAGTTAAACTAGAGTCAAGCTACTCTATTTAAAAAGCAGATACATTACAAGCAACAACAACATTGCCTACTAAGTTAGGTAAGTTTATGAGGGCAATTTATTTTAAAATGTATAATTACATAAATTATAATTTAATCATCTGTATTCTTTGGCTCAAAAAAAAATAAATAAATAAATAAATAAATAAATAAAATAGAGGATTTCTGAACGAACGAATGAATCACAATTAGGTTGACAACATTAAACTTAAACAGATAATTTAACTCTAAACACACCTAAAGTAAACTAGAACATAACTAAATCCAAACAGTGAGGTAAAGCAGTGTGTAAATAAATATTTTGCTCTGCAAAGTCGCAAAATGACACAAAAGGACTTCTGCACAGAGAACTGCTTAGTTTAAACCATTTACATTTAACGAATCAATTCACTAAAACTAATTGGACATTCTAGGAGAGTTTGTTTAATTATTGCCTCAGTTCACTCAGCTGTGTTCACAATACATTGTGACATAAAAACAACAACGCAACATTTTGTCATCCTAGACATCTATTCGTTTGGGAAAGCAGCTTGTTAAAAAAAAAAAAAAAAGAAGCGACTATTGATGGAAAAGTGACCAATGTCACGCTACTTAGTGTAGTTATGTTACATTCAGTTAGTTACTTCCCAACACTGGATAGCAAACATCTTTTTTATGGATTTGGGTGAAGATTTTCTCAGAGGAACAAAATGAGAGACAAAAAGAGGACAAAAGCAAGTCGAGAAGAGACAGTACATTTTGGGGCAGGCAGGGGGCTCACTTACTGTTTCTAAATGTCTGAGGATATAACTTGGAATGTAATAAAGAAAGGAAAAGGACTCAATTAGCTGTAAAATATCATTCTGTGAAAAGAAAGTCTTGACAGATAAAAATTATGCGGGAATTGGTTCATTAGACAAAAGGCCATCCTGTAATGAGGTTTATGTCTTCTGCAATGCATCAACTAACATGATTTAAAAAAAAAAAAAAAAAAAACATATTAGATGATCTAATAAAAAAACTCCTCAGTAGATAATCCAAGCTCTCATCCTCTGAATTACATCCTTTCAATTACATCCCTACAATCTGCCCATCTGCCTTCCATATCAATCAAGGCAGCGTTGCTTTTAATTAATTTCCATTAATAATTTATAGTATAGTAATTCTTCATCCTTCTATTGAAATCTGGATGGATGTGAACCATAGAAACAGCCCTCCCTCAGAATGACTTGAAATATTTAAACAGCAGGGGGCAGTAATGCTCCATACACCACAATAGCACTAAGAGGCATTACACACAGGGTAAATAGAACACAATCTTATTGTATCTGGGAATCCCTTGGCAAAACATTTGGCATGATTATGGGATCAGAGTAAAACCTTGCAAAATTAAAGTGCAATTTAAAGTAAAAACTGAAAATTCTGAAAAAAATATTTCCATACAATGAAAGCATACAGTGCACCAAAAGCACAATAAAAGTAGACCACAAGGCATGTGCACAATATTTCAAGTCTTCTAAAGCAAACGCATTTATAAAAATGATGATAGAATTCATTTCTGGGTAAACTATGCCCTTAAAAGTGCTATATTGTGAGAATGTCATACTGTATACAAGGACAATGTTAAAGCTTGTCAATAAAAGGAAAGTTGAACTCTAAATACCGATGGTGGTGGTGAGCCTCTCCCAATCAACGGGACGTTTTCATAGCGAGGATTTCTCTCATACAGCATGGACTGGTTCCTGTAGGAGTGGAAAGCCAGATAAGTGGGTCAGAAAAGCGTGAGAATTACAGCTCACACTCTCGCGTATACTAAGTACTCACATGTACTCTGGTGTGCTGGATGTGGCCTGTAATGGGGGTTGCAGACTGGTCTGGCTGCCCATACTGCTGCTGTAACTGCAGAAGCTATGCACTTGAGCTCGGCCGGGGTTATACGCAGTGATGCGTCTCGACGGGTTGAAGGGGTCCTCCTCATCGATATCATCATTATCCCTTTCACTAAGGACCAATTAGACATCAGCTGCTACACTGGTGATCTCAGGTGACATGCACCATGATACAGAAACAGTAAGTTGGATGATACCTGCTGGCGATACGGGTCCAGGCACGAGGGATGGCACACAGCATGGCACAGAAGGCACAGGCTGCCAGCAGTGAGAACAGGCACAGATACAGGAGCCCCTCCACGCCATCATAGCAAACGCCCAGCAGAGCCTCAAGATAGTCCTGCAAGACCAGTACACTGTTAGATCAACACGTGATCAATGTTAGAGCTGACCATTTACAGACCATCTTGCAGACAAAAATGGCAAAATGACAAGCTCCAATCTGATTGGCTGGCTTTATGCAATTTCAAGTCAGATGCTGCATTTAGGTTCTTACAAGATCTGTAGGCGGTGTGATGTGCGTTCAAGTGATTTTTGTTGGAAAAAAATTGATGCGTTTTGTTTGGCAATTTCGTATTTCTCGCTCTTTCTTTCACTTCTTTATTCACTTATATAAGCTTTTTTAGTGCTACAGCAATAATATGAATGGTAAAGTGTGCATTCGGTTTGTAATTGATGCTCTGTTTGTGTATTTTATCATTCTTGTGCTGTCAAAGAATAAGTGTAAATCGTTTGGTCTCAAAGGCTGGTCTCTTCATTAACCAACTAAATGAGTAATGTTTTCTGGCAAGAATTAATCGCTGTTCTTCATCAACAGTACACAATCCATACGAAGAAAATTGTAGCATCAAAATTAACAATTACAAATTAACATGATAAATACCAATATGCTGCCACAAAAAGTTCTTAAATTGACATGGCAGCAACTATGAAAGTCAGGTGCTTAAAGAAAACCCAGGTTCCCACTTGTAATTGCGAAGTTGTGATTGCGTTCATGTGTGCTGAACTCGTAAAAATATTAATTCAGACATGACTTGAACGCACCAAGAGTGCACAGGTTTTTATTGATCTGCCACGAAACAAAGTCGCACTTACAAGGTACCAGGCTGCAACAATCAGAATTCCCACCATTTGTGACCAATGATTTTCAATGACTTTTTAGTGATCTTTCCAGCTATTTGTGAATCCTGGAAACAATTTTGATTCAAAAGAATCATTCAGACTGATTTGTAAACCATTTTGACAAATTCATTAAAAATAACAGACTTAAAGACCAATCAGACATTGCTATGGCTTTCGAGCATGATTTACTCTGCACAAGAGCAATATCTAACTCATGCAAATATTTTACAGCAGAAGGAAAATAGAAAAATACATAAATGCACTACAAAAATTTCCAAGATTTTTGTAAAACATATGATTTTAATAATTTCCATGACCTTTCCAGGCCTCGCTCTATACAGAGGAGGAACTAGACACTGAATTTTGCATGGTTCAGACCACTGAACCTTTCAAAGAAGAGTTTTTTTGAGGCGAGTAAACAAGATTCTCTGTGTCGGCCAGTTACCATGTGCACAAAAATGATTAACAAAAATAGTATTTTGCTTGTATAACCATTCCAAAATAGACCAACAGCTTTGTCAATGGCCACTGGATATCTGTTTTCATGTTTTGATGAATAATAATAAAAATTAAAAATAAATCATTTTAATTTAATTTCAGTAACTTTGTGCACATCTCATTTGCTATCATTAAATTATTGGTAAAATGTTACAATAAGATTCCATTCATTAAGTAAGGAATAACTGATGACGGACTGTTGAATTTTTGAAAAATAATGCACAGCTGAGGTGGTAATGTGGCCACGATGCACAGTGGAGTGACCGTTACACCTTGGGTGTGCATTATTTTTTTTAAATTCAATGGTCTGTCATCAATTATTCTGCTTATACCACTGTTACCACACCTTAATACATAGTTCAGGGTTTTATCACAAGTCATTTTCTATTTAAACGCTCGTGAGTGGAACTACTTTCTTCCGCCACGGATTCAGCATCTTGTTTTGACTCAGTTCAAGCCTTCGTTGCTAGTTCAAAAACGTCACTTTAGAACTAACAACGGAGGATTGCGAGGCTTTACTGGAGCACTTACTGGAGTAAAGGTAGTGGGTTTGTGCATGTGTGTGTGCATTTGTTTTTGAGTGATTGAAAGAGAGAAACTCCGAAACTGAGAGAGATCGCGTGTGGGATTACCTTTATTTGTTGCAGCTTTCGTCAGAAGTAACATCGCTTCAAAATGTAAGTAGTGATGAGTGTCACCATTATTGTAAATAGCTTTTCCGTTATAAACCTTAACAACTGTTTTCACCCCCACTGAGGTGCGGGTGTGCGCTGACATGACGGCTCTGTTTTTCGCTCGTGAGTGTGTGCGCAATGCGTATATGTAAGTGTGTCCACATGTGTGTGTGTTAGAGCGAAAGAGTGGGAGAGCTTGAGGGTGCTTCCCACAGATATTTCAGATAAGACAGAAACTGTTGTAATGATCAAGTCGTGGGGGTGCGTTTACATCTCTGTGTGCATGTATGTATGTGTGTTAATGTCAGCGTGTGCGAGCGTGGATGAGACGATTGTGAAAGAGAGAAAGAAGGAGTGCAAGGGCGCTTTTTCAACAGAAATTGAAATAAATTAAGGATATTATAGACATTGTCATTCTTATCCGATGTACTTATCCAATGTCTTTGTTTTAATTGGTTATTTTGTTGTGGTAGCATGTATGGCACTTTGAAATACCTGAAATAATTTGGTGAAATAATATGGAACCATTATGCTGTCAAGACCTGGAACTACTTCATAGCCGTGCATTTACTGGAAAATAATTGCACACCTTAGAATGTCTGTCAAACAGTCAGAATCCAGCATTCAACAGACCCGTGGAATAACATTAGTTAATGCATTAGGTATCATGAATGAACAATTAACAATATATTTTTTACAGCATTTATTAGTTAATAAAAATACAATTGTTCATTGTTAATTCATGTTAGTTCATAGTGCATTAACTATGAACTTTTTACAGCATATACAACTTTTGAGTTTAAAAATGTGTTAGTATATGTTGACATTAACATTACCCAAGATTAATAAATGCTGTAAACGTATTTGTGGTGATGGGGGTGTGGCCAAGTGACATCTGTAGAGAGTGAGGCCGGGAGAGGAAGAACGGTAAGGATTGACACCTGTGGGAAATTATCTCTAACAGCTGTTCTGTGTTACAGTGAGAGCTGGAGAGGGATAAGAGGGCAGTCCAGACCGCTGGAGGAGAGAGACTGACCTGAGTGTGTGTGCCCTGCTGAAAAGCAAACCGTGTGTGCTATACTGAAAAGTAGTGTAAATAAAGAAACTTCCGTGGATTGTTTATCCGGCTGCCGCTTCCCCATTCCTACCTGATCAAATGACTTATCACAGTATTGTTCATTGTTAGTTCATAATAACTATGTATTTGTTAATGTTAACAACTTATTTTAAAGTGTTACCAAATTATTTTATGTAATATATCAGCATTATAACAAAAATATGCCACCCTGCTCTCAAGATATCGGTATTGCATTGGTCATTAAAGGAACCAAATTGGTCTACCACAAGTTGATCAGATGGTCTCTTCCTGTCTAAATGGGTAGTGTTTGACCAAAATAATCAAACAAAGTGGAACAGACTTTATACCGATAGTTAAAAGTCTGGCTACAAGAGACTAACAAACCATTAAAACCATGACTCACTTTATGAAGACTGCGGCAGTCCAGCAAGGCAGTGAGTTGGTGCAAATTGAACTCGGATGAGTTCAAGAGACGCTGAATTCCTAGAAGGTCTTTCTGAAAAGATTAAATTGGGAAAGAAATGCATTTTGAAAAAAAAAAAAAAAAAAAAAAAAAAAAAACAGTACATGATGCAGGAAACCCTATCAATGGTTCAACTCTTACCTCTGCAGTGGGAAACACAGCAAGTGAAAACTGCAGCAAGCCTTGCACCTGAATCTGCATGGTGGTTAGAGACCTCTGGAAGATGGTCAGAGACTGCAGCATAGAAAAACAGTACCAAATTAGTGTACAGTATTTGTTACAAAACTAACAAAAATGTTTCTTTCTTAAATAATTAATCAGCCTATTTATTTCACTATCCAAACTATGCACAATGACTTGATTACTTGAATGCAACTATTTACATTTATCACTTTTTTCCCTTTGAAAAAAAATTAGACCCTATGACAACAGACCTTTTTGGGTCACAAGTCACGACTCATCAGTTCAGAACCACTGACCTCAAGGACTTCTAAAATGAGACACAGATGTGCTATTGGCTGTGTCTTCTGGTAATGCAATGACTGGTCATTAATCTCTAACAACTGGTAAGGATATGTATTTACATTTGGATTAACGGTTATATAGGGGAGCTTATATTCAGAAAGGGAAAATGGGAAATGGTTACATTGGTCTCGTGCGTCTGCTTTATTTATGACTTTGTCGTTTAAAACAGGAGCTTAACTGAGACAGAATAATGTCTAAATCAGTGGAAAAGCTTTTACAAGAGCCCTACAGGCAACGTGAGAAAACCAGTCAAATCAAATTAACCCAAAACTACAGACAAAAGAGACTCCCTTTGATCAAAAGTTTATTTTCATATCGCCTATTCATAATTTAATTAGCTATGCAGATTTTTTTTTTTTTTTTTTACAGAAACATTATATTGGCTTTAACATGGGTATTTCTCTCAATTAGTAGGGAAATGATTCTGTAAGCTCCAGTTAATTGCCCATGTCAGGGGGGTCCTGGGAGGAATTGAACATTGACATGCAAGGAAATTATTTACCTGCTGGAACGGATTGGGAAGACTCTGGCTGCAGTTCAGGTAATAGTGCACTATATCTGCAGGGCACACAGAAACAAAGCAAACAATCAAATGCTTATAGTCTGTGCCAAAACCATGGGCTATGTTTATTTAAAGGGGATATGTAATGGAAAATACTCTTAAGGTTCACAATGCAAATCTCCTTCCCCAGTCCACCCAAACAGCTCATTAAAAGCCAGTTAACCATTAATCACTGTTCGGGTCATTTTTGACCCCAAAAAATGTAGTTATTATTATTATTATTATTTTATTTTTGTTATTATATAATAAAAATAAGTTTCATTAATCAGAGCAGTACAAGGCTTGGTGACTTTTCCTAAACTTGCCACCTGAAAACAAAAACAAAACAAAAAACAAATTGGACAAGATTCAATGAGTCTTCCGTTCGTACTGTTCGGGTCAAATTTGACCCACCATGGGAAATGAATGGATGAGACTATAACACAGAGCATTTTTTTTTTTTTTTCAAATACAAATCAGACACAATGCAGAACACACTGGAATGGGTGAGACTACAACACATCCTCAATGCAAAACACACAAGCGTGCTTGCGCAGACACACACACACACACGCGCACACACATACGCGCACGCACGCACGCACGCACACACAAAGAAATGAATGGGTGAGACTACAACAGAGCTCTTTTTTTTTTTTTTCAACTAAAAACCAATCAGCCACAATGTAGAACACACGCACACACTTACTTCAAGGTCAGATCAAAGTCTTAGTCTGACACAACTGAGAAAGTTTACACTTAGTTATGGGAGCTGCACACCATGGTCAGCTTTGACAGTAAGCACATCACTACAAAATCTCACCCAACACATGTGGTTTAAAAACAATGCTACAATTTTATAAATAATTGACTTTTATAATGTCTAAATATACTGTATATCCAATGCATAACTTGTGATAATATAATGGAACACTGAAGCCATCTATTTGCAATAGTTGTCATTTAAAGTCATTGTTATTTTTATTCTAGCAGATGTCACAAGAGACCCCCAATGCATGACATATTTTGATGTTTTGACAATATTTCAGTTTACTGAAATGTAGGTTTTATTGAAATGAAGATAAAAAAATTGCTTATTTTATATGAACATTAATGAGGTAACTGAGTAATTTAGAAGTAACAAGGTAAAAACATACCATAAAATCCCAAAAGAAATGAATAATTTTAGTGTTTTTACTTTAGTGAAGACAGTGTTATTTAATTTCTTTAATAAAATATTGGGGGTTCCACTTTTAATGTTTTGTGTCAAATTTGACCCGAACAGATGGAACGGGGTTCTCTATTGATGAGTACAAGTGTTAAGCTGCAAAAATGGGTCAAATTAAAAACACAAATTTTTTGGCATCACAACCATGAGCATTATGAGCAATATGACTGCCCAAAGGTAGCAAATCATAACAGATGTTGTTTATATATGAAAGTCCAAGGTACAGTAGCATAAACAGTCTGATATATTTTAATTAGTTTTAATTTTAAAATAATTAGTTAAAATGGACTACAATAGTTTAAACTGTTTAAATGGAAAAATATTATAAATGGACAAATAATTATAAATGGACTTCAGAGTAAAAATAAAATGCTTCAAAAGGGCTGAGCATCACTTTAAACAGATGTGCTAAAAAGCTTTGATTCCTTTTTTAATGAAAAGAATATAGCGACAGGCATATCGAGCAATGAAATATGCAATGCTTACCTGAACTTAAGGAGTCTTTGGTTTGGTTAACAAAGAAGTTGTCAGGAGATACACAGAAGTCACTGGTGCCCTAAAACAGATCAAGCAATATGGCCACAATTATAATTCTACCACACTGGCTTTCAGCAAGAGAAAGAGAGGTAACTTAGTGAACATTGTGTTGCAGTGTTCACCCAGTGACGTTGTGATGCTTGTGTATCAAGGTTGCAGGGTTTCTATAACCTGTGCTTTACTGGCTATTCCACAAACTGTTCACACGGAGATTAATTCTACTGTGAAGATTTGTGGATGGCCACACTAAAATAAGTGGGCAATGTTGACAAGAACAGACAGAATGATCTGTTACCTAGGATATAGACAAAAGACAGCAAGAACAAGTAACTTGTAAAGTGGGGAAAGAGGTCTAAATTTAAAGAAAAAGCTCTTGCAAAAATGATTTTTTATTTTCTTCAGAAAAGCAGTCCATACGACTCATACACTACATTACGAGCACACACACACACACACACACACACACACTATATTACACTGTATTTGTTGTTGCCGTTTAGCTGTTATTCACTTATAATGTTCTCTTCTCTATATACACAACTTCACTGGGACCCATCATTCAGGCACATGGTTTCTCTTACCACTGCTATGCTGATGACACTAAAACTCTACTTGTCTTTCCAGCCCAACGACACCACAGTGACTGCTCGAATTTCTGCCTCCCTGGCAGACATCTCGGCCTGGATGAAGGAACACCACCTGCAACTCAACCCAGCCAAGACTGAACTCCTTGTCTTTCCAGCCAACCCTGCTGTTGAACACAACATCACCGTGCAGCTGGGTGCAACTACAGTAACACCTTCCAAATCGGTCAGAAATCTAGGGGTAACCATCGACAACAGACTAAATTTCACAGACCACATCTCAAAGACCACAAGATCATGTAGATTTACACTCTAAAATATCAGGAAGATAAGATCCTTCCTCTCTGAACATGCCACACAACTGCTTGTCCAGTCACTTGTCATAACTAGACTGGACTACTGTAACGCTCTCATTGCAGGCCTCTCTGCATGTGCAACTAGACCCCTGCAAATGATCCAGAATGCAGCAGCACGTCTGGTCTTTAATGAACCAAAGAAAGCACATTACACCACTCCTTGTCTCTCTCCACTGGCTGCCAGTTGATGCACGTATCAAATTCAAGGCTCTGATGCTGGCATACAGAACAGTCACTGGGTCTGCTCCAGCATACCTAAAATCATTTATGCAGAGCTACGCGCCCACTAGAAGCCTGCGGTTGGCTAAGGAACGTCGCCTTGTTGTACCAACACAAAGAGGCAGTCATAAAAAAATTTTTAAAAATT